>NC_045556.1:9385236-9572736 GCF_009769535.1 Thamnophis elegans | reverse complement strand
ACAAATTATATATATGGAGGATTAGAAAATTTTGGTATTAAATATTATGGATGTTTAGCTAAAACAGGCTATGAGGACTTAATGTTAATGGAGGATTTTACAAATAAGTAAATGAAATGCCAGCATGTGGTTATGTATTGAATCTTGGTATACTTAAGGATGAAGGATGTTTAAATAACTGTAGACAAATAAAAGTGGAGGTATGATGATGTTAATATAGTAAATATTTGAGTTAAGATATTTGAATTAATATGAATTATATTTGATGATGGTGGAAGAGATGCACAAAAGCTTTTTGTAACCAGCTGATATATTTTCTATTTTCTATTGTTTTGAAAATAAATAAAAATAAAAATAAAAATAAGAATGTAGGGTTATCACCAGGGGTGGGTTTCAAAATTTTTTTTTACTACCGGTTCAGTGGGCGTGGCTAAATGGGGGGCATGTGACTGAGTGGGTGTGGCCAACTCGACATCACTCATGCACACTCAGTCACATGACCACCTCACCAAGCCATGCCCACTGAAAGGGTGGCAAAAAGTTTTCACTGGGGGTGGGTGGGTGGGCTCCAGCCTCCCTGGCCCCCAGGAACATTTTGCAGGCTTCAGCGGGGCTGGGGGAAAGGCAAAAATGTGTCTGCTTTTGAAGAAAATGGGCAGAAAACAGACTGGTTTTTTTTTGCAAAAATGAAGGCATTTTTTCCTTCCTCCAGCCCTGCTGAAGCCTGCAGAGTGCTTCTGGATGCTGAGGAAAGGCAAAAATGCCTTCGCTTTTGAAGAAAATGGTCAGAAAACAGACTGTTTTTTGCAAAAATGGAAACATTTTTGCTTTCCCCCAGCCCTACTGAAGCCTGCAGAGTGCTTCTGGAGGCTGAGGAAAGGCAAAAATGCCTCCGCTTTTGAAGAAAATGGGCAGAAAACAGACTGTTTTTTGCAAAAATGGAGGCATTTTTGCCTTCCCCCAGCCCTACTGAAACCTGCAGAGTGCTTCTGGAGGCTGGGGGAAGGCATAAATGCCTCCGTTTTTGCGAAAAATGGCCCATCTCTGGGACATCTCTGGGACTGGCATGCACACACCATTAAAAAAGGGGAAAAAACACATATTTTTTCAATGAAAATTATTCTGTGCATGTGCAGAACAGAAAATAAAGATGGTGGTGCCCAGGATTGAACCTGTATGGTTATGTGTCCAGCTGAGTTACTACCTATTTGGTCTGAAGCGGTCTGAACCAGTAGGAACCCACCTCTGGTTGTCACCCACCACACCCTGCTTTGGTGCTTCTCCCCTGCTCCCCAGATCACCACCCCCAAGTCTACCGCTGGGTTTCCACCCCGATAAGCATTGGATTTTCCACTCAAGTGGAATGGCTCAAGCGAGTCGGAAATCACAACAGGTGATTGACACCCACAATTTCGGAAGGCAAGGCATTCCATGGCTTGTTTGCTCTCATCGTTCGGAAATTTCTCCTTGATTGTAGGCCGCTTCTCTCCAAAACAATTTTATTTGAATATACTCAATGAGGGAGTTGGGTTTCATAAACCTGAGTTGATCATGCTTGGCCAACGCAAACAAAGGAAGTGCTTGTGTAAGCAATACAAGTTTGCTAGGGAATCATCGGATCAAGGGCCTTGCTGGCTAGTTGGCCCAACCTTCTACTGAATATACAAAGTCTAGAGCTACAGATAGGGAGCTTCCTCTTACTCTAAGCAACTGGTCTCATTAGGGAACCACGCATATACTGTCCAAGAAGTTGTAATACTCAACTGAAGATTACATTTCCTTAATCTAAGCCACATACGAGGATGCTTAGATCTAACTTCATGGAACACATGAAAAGTTTAAGTCAACCCTGACATGAATGAAGGCAAATATATGTGTCCCAGGATAATGTTGCATGTCGGTCACAGGGACCAGAGGTTTAGTCTTCCTTTTTTTTTAAAAAAAAAAAAATAGTTTTTATTGAATTTTCCAACATTTAAAAGACAAAACACAAATTTACACTTATAACAACTTTTCCATATCGGTATCCATATCTTTCGTAACAATCCTATTTACCAAAAAATTCTATCTCTATGTCACTATCCTACATTATATCCTTATTTAAATACGCTCTATATATTATACTTTTACCATTTATACCTTAAGTTTTATGTTTACTCTCACACCAGAAATCTATTCCAGATTTGATAGTACTCGGTTTCTTCCCTCTCCTTCATTTCCATAGACAGCCTATCCATTTCTGCACATTTTCCTTCTTATAATTGGGTCTGGGGTAGGTGGGTATCTGTTGGTTTCCAATTCTGTGCTAGAATGATTCTACTTGCAGTTACTATGTGTAGCATACTCTATTGTAATTTTTTCTCCATTTACCCATCAAAGATTCCCAGGAGAAACAATTCCAGCTTTAATTCTACCCTCTGTTCAATTATCTCTTCCAGCCACTTTCTTATCTTACGCCAATATTTTCTAACCTTGGTACATGTGGTAGAATGTTCCCTGCTTATAGCCACATCTCGAACACTCCGGTGATCGATTTGGGAACATCTTAGCCAATATGGCTAGTAGTAGATGCCACCAGTAGAACATTTTATAAAGGTTCTCCTTAGAAGCAGTTGGCATCGTTAGTCTTCCTAAGATTGGATTCTTCAACTCTTGAAATCTTCCTTCAGCTACGGCTGAATTTAACTTCACACATGGTGTGGCTAAGAAGTAGCTGAGTTATACAACATAATAAGCCCAAATACAGTCTTCTTTATGGCTTACCATGATGTGTGAAGTCAGGTTTGACTTGAGCAAAGATGTGTCTCTATTTCTTGCCCCCACCCCCCGCCTTAAAAATATTTTCCTCTGCAAGTCAAGCTCTTCTTTTTCAACTGTGTTTCAACTTTTATTGTTGCCATGGGAAATGGGTAATTTACTGAAGGAAATGCAGATGAACAAGGTACGAGGTTGCAAACAACTCAATTTTCTTTCAAGGTCATTTATCACTTTTTTTTTTTTAAAAAAAGTGCCCAAGTTATTCAAATCTTCTAGGTAGGATATAATAAAACATAAAATGCAATCTCTTCCCCCACTTTTATTTCCCCTCTTCTTCTCTTTCTTCCTAGGAGGTTACCGATCAGTCTCCGGATACGCTTCAAGGTGCTAGTCGTAACTTATAAAGCCCTTCATGGTATTGGATCTGGGTACTTGAGAGACCGCCTGCTGCCAATTACCTCCCACAGACCCATTAGATCTCACAGGGTTGGCCTCCTCCGGGTGCCATCTACCAGCCAATGCCACCTGGCTATTACCCGGGGGAGGGCCTTCTCTGTGGCAGCTCCGGCCCTCTGGAATGAACTCCCCGCAGGGATTCGGACCCTCACCTCTCTCCAGGCCTTCCGAAAAGCCGTCAAAACCTGGCTTTGCCGGCAGGCCTGGGGGTGATGAGTTCCCTCCCCTCTCGACATGTATGGTTGTGCGACTGTTGTCTACTTTTATTATTTGTATTTTGTCTTTTTATGTTCCCCCTTTTTTTCCCCCCCTTGAATTGTTTGCCGCCCTGAGTCCTCCCGGAGAAGGGCGGCATACAAATAATAAAATACAAATACAAATACCGTTATTTTATTCTTGTTCCAGGATACATCTTGTTTTATTCTTATCTTATTCAACCATAAAACATACTGGAAACCAGAGTAACTGGCTGGGAAGTTCATCACCAAAGGGATGAAACAGCCGCAGAAAACTCAACCCTTAAGATTTTATTCATCCTCATGCATTTTTCTTTTGAGGGTATTATGCCATCTTCTGCCCAACAGCATTTTTTCTTAGGGTTGCATTATTCATCTGAATCTGTGCTGCTGTGTCAGTTCATGATTCCATCCCTCTGCTTTGCTCTCCCCTTCAATTTCTCATTTTCTTCTGATCTCCGCACTTGAACATTTCCAGGGACTGGAAATGTTTATTGTTCTTTAACGTCTCTACTACATTTTTTTGCTACCAGCCCTTTGATCTCAGTAAGAACAATCTAAAAATAAATACGGAGTTGGCCAAGGCAAATTAAATATACCGGACCTGTGGGAATGTCGCTGGTGACTGACAGTTTGGCTCAGGAGGTGGGACCACATTCCTACTCGGCCAATGATTTAATTGGTTTCGGTTTAGTGCATTGAGAACGTTAAATCTACTATAATGGCTTGTGAAGCATAATTTATGGCTTAGCCCCATGCCTTATACATTGCTTATCGATTTTATTCTTTGGAAGTGAGAAGATTTGGTTTTCAACAAGCTTTCTCTAGAGAGAATGGTGGAAAAGGTTCACCAGAGGTCTGTCAAATGTTACAGCATAAAGAGAGATTTTTAAAAAATCATAATAATCCATAGGCAGGTTTTTAAAGAAGCAATAGCAATAGCAATAGCAGTAGACTTATATACCGCTTCATAGGGCTTTCAGCCCTCTCTAAGCGGTTTACAGAGAGTCAGCATATTGCCCCCAACAATCTGGGTCCTCATTTTACCCACCTCGGAAGGATGGAAGGCTGAGTCAACCCTGAGCCGGTGAGATTTGAACCGCTGAACTGCTGATCTAGCAGTAGCCTGCAGTGCTGCATTTAACCACTGCGCCACCTCGGCTTATAGCCAAGCATTATCTAGGGAAGTTTTTTTAGGAAGAGCTGAAAGCTGTTCTTATTTACATAGGTAAAGGTTCCCCTCACACATCTGTGCTAGCTGTTCCTGACTCTAGGGGGCAGTTCTCATCTCCATTTCAAAGCCAAAGAGCCAGAGCTATCTGAAGATGTCTCCGTGGTCATGTGGCCGGCATGACTAAACGCCGAAGGCGCACGGAGCGCTGTTACCTTCCCACCAAAAGTGGTTCCTATTTTTCTACTTGCACTTTTCACATGCTTTTGAACTGCTAGGTTGGCAGAAGCTGAGACAAGTCATGGGAGCTCACCCCGTTACATGGTGCTAGGGATTCGAACCGCCGAACTGCCGACCTTTCTTATCGACAAGCTCAGCGTCTTAGCCATTGAGCCACCGCGTCACGTTCTTATTTACATAGTAACTTGCAAAAATGATCAGGTCAGTGCATTAGGATTGGCTTCAGGCAGGGGTAAAATTCAGCAGGTTCTGACAGGTTCTGGAGAACCGGTAGTGGAAATTTTCAGTAGTTCGGAGAAGTCTAATAAATCCAATATAGTCCAATAAACCTGAAACCAGCGAATGCCACCTCTGTCTGGCCCCAGAGTGGGGTGGGAATGGAGATTTTGCAGTATCCTTCCCCTGCCATGCCCACCAAGCCACGCCCACCAAGCCATGCCACACCCACCAAGCCACGCCCACAGAACCTGTCATAAAAAAAACTGAATTTCATTACTGGCTTCAGGAGAAAGACTTGAATGGACTGATTTATATTTACCTGCACATTCTCAAGTCTATTTCATCTGTTTAGTCATTCATTTTGTAAGAATTGCTGGCTGGCCAGACTGTATGACTTTGAATTACTCATTCTTTCAGTCTGGTATCTATTGCTTTAGTCTGATCTTGTTTCTTTGACTTAAATCCAAATAGTTATGGATCTGGACTGTAATTCCTCCCGCCCCCCCCCCCGCTAAAGAATAAATAAATTCACCTTCGTTTATGGAGCACCATTCACGAAAACAGGCCCTGCGCTTACAAAAAAGAGATGATGTATTCCAGTAACCCAAGTAATAAAACAAAAATTAAGTCCTACGGTAAATTAAACTTTGACAAATACTTAAATCAAAGCAATTTAATTTAGATGGGTTAGAAATGTTTTGGCTCAGGACAAAAGCCGCCAGGGCTTGGGCTGTTAACTTCCCTACTGCCGGAGTCATTAATTTTGATTTTTTTAAAAAAGCAATAAAGCACAATCCGTTTAGTTGGGAGCTGGCTGAGATGGTCACGAGTGGGGAACCCATGCTGGGAAATTGCAACTGTTCTAAATACATTTGAAGGCGGAAGAGGGCTCTACGCCCCAACGGCAGATCAAGCGGCAGAACCATCTTCTAGGAGAAGGAAAGCTCTGGTTAGAAGCCTCCACTGCCTTGTGGCTACATCCATATATCCCCCCCCCCCAGTGCTATTCTAATTTTGAACAGTTCTAAAAGAATGGCTGTCAAGGACCTTATTTTCTAAAGAAATATCACTTTAAACTGCATTCAGTTTTGGTTGCCACGTTGTAAAAAAAAAAAAGATGTTGAGACTCTAGAAAGAGTGCAGAGAAGAGCAACAAAGATGATTAGGGGACTGGAGGCCAAAACATATGAAGAACAGTTGCAGGAACTGGGTATGTCTAGTTTAATGAAAAGAAGGACTAGGGGAGACATGATAGCAGTGTTCCAATATCTCAGGGGTTGCCCCAAAGAAGAGGGAGTCAAGCTATTTTCCAAAGCACCTGAGGGCAGGACAAGCAGCAATGGGTGGAAACTAATCAAGGAGAAAAGCAACTTAGAACCAAGGAGAACTTTCCTGACAGTAAGAAAAAATAATCAATGGAACAACTTGCCTCTAGAAGTTGTGAATGTTACAACAGTGGAAGTTTTTAAGAAGATGTTGGATAGCCATTTGTCTGAAGTGGTGTAGGGTTTCCTGCCTGAGCAGTGGGTTGGACTAGAAGACCTCCAAGGTCCCTTCCAATCTAAACAGTACAAATTCAAATAATGTGATTATTTCCTGAGATTCATTAGCCACACTACTCGAGACCTACCTGCTCATGTGTAGGCATTTTAGCATCTAAGTACGTTGCCCCATTCAATACGTGGATGAGAGAGAGGAGAAGAGGATTTTCAATAAAATTTAGACAAGAACTTCTGAAATCTTTACATAAAGGGGACATAAAGAAAGACTGTTATAGGTCTGATGACTTATCCTGGCTCTTTGCCAATTCCCAATCAAGTTAACAGCCCAATGACAACTTCATGACTTGGTTGCGAGCCAATTAATTCAGTATTAAGATTCATTTCCTGCCTTGTTTTCTGTCTTCCCTTTACTGAACTCTAGTTCCGAGTCCTTCGGAGAGATGAATTCCTAGACACTCACAAAGCACCTGGCCTACAGTGGTTGCGAAAATTAAAGTTGAGTAATATTGCTGGAACCACTTCACAGTTGAGGAGAAGGGTTATATTTGGAATGCTCATCAAGAGAGAGAACCCTTTGTCTACTGCAGCCATCAAATCCTTGATCCAGTTTATCCAAATCAGTTAATCCAATATTCCCACTACCAGCAGCAATTTATGAGCATTAATCTAAAACAAAGGGATTAAGAAGAATATAATCATCCCACACAGATTTGCTCAGGAGAGAACTCATCTGATGTCAATGGGGAACAGATCTACCAATGCTTGCAGGTGGCGGTGTAATGCCTCCAGAATGCAAGACTTTAAATACTAGTTGTTAGGTGACCCAAGAAAGTTTTTTATTCCTTTTTTTTAGGGGATCTGCAGAGAAGAGCAACAAAGATGATTAGGGGACTGGAGGCTAAAACATATGAAGAACGGTTGCAGGAACTGGGTATGTCTAGTTTAATGAAAAGAAGGACTGAGAGAGACAGGATAGCAGTGTTCCAATATCTCAGGGGCTGCAACGAAGAAGAGGGAGTTAAGCTATTCTCCAAAGCACCTCGAGGGTAGGACAAGAAGCAATGGGTGGAAACTAATCAAGGAGAGAAGCAGCCTAGAACTAAGGAGAAATGTCCTGACAGCTAGAACAATTAACCAGTGGAACAACTTGCCTCTAGAAGTTACGAATGCTGCAACACTGGAAGTTTTAAAGAAGATATTCAATAACTTCTTGTCTGAAATGGTATAGGGTTTCCTGCCTAAGCAGGGGGTTAGAAGACCTACAAAGTCCCTTCCAACTCTATTATTCTATCCTATTCTATTCTGTCCCATTCCGTACTGTTCCGTACCACATCATAACTCTTAGAAGATCATAATCACTCTACAAGAAATGCAACTGGCATAGATAAGCTTTTCACTTGGTTCAGCAAAATTTTCCTTATTTTAAATGTATACAAGAAACATTTTATTATCAACTTGGTCTCTTCTAATATTTTGGATTTCGGTACAACTTCCACCATCATAGAAGAGAATATTTGTAGCTCAGGGTTGAGTCAAGAAATAAACAATACCCCAACCAAGGTACTATCAACTCATACAAACAAGCTAACAGTAAACAACAGCCTAATCAAGGAATCACCAAGAATGCTCCTATCAATGCTGACAAGATAGAGTCAGACTAGTATATAAAAAGAGAGCAAGACCTACTCTCTTCTAGCAGTGATGATGTTATCTACTGGGTAATGAAACGTCTGCAAGAAGGAAAAAAAACATGCTCAGAAGGCACCAAGCACTCCACAATTCCACCATCATCCCAGGCTGAGCAGATTAACAGAGTTGGAAGGGACTTTGTAGGTCATCTAGTCCAACACCCCCCCCCACTCAAGCAGGAGACCCTGGTGTACACCATTTCTGACAAATAGCAGTCTAGTCTTTTCTTGAAAGCCTCCAGTGATGAAGCTCCCACAACTTCCGAAGGCAACTTCTGTTCCATGGGTTGATTGTTCTCACTGTCAGAAAGTTCCTCCTTATTTCCAGGTTGACTCTCTCCTTGATCAGTTTCCATCCATTGTTCCTTGTCTGTCCTTCAGGTGCTTTGGAAAATAGCTTGACCCCCTCCTCTCTATGGCAGCCCCTCAAATATTGGATGATTGATATCATGTTCCCCCTGGTCCTTCTCTTCACTAGACTCGCCATGCCCAGTTCCTGCCACCGTTCATCCATCGTATGTGCCAGCCCCCAGGCCTTTGATCATCTTAGATAGAGCCAGATTAACAGAGTGTTGCTTTAGATTAGATTAGATTAGATTAGAAGGTTTATTTATATGCCGCCCTTTTCCCTGGGGGGACTCAGGGTGGCTCACAATCCAAAGGAAAGGGGGAAAACAGACTTTTATATATAAGACAATACATGATTAAAAACACAACATTCATACCATTCGGGCGGGTTACAATCTTTAGCCCCAGGCCTGACGGGATAGCCAGATTCTGAGGGCTGTGCGGAAGGTCTGGAGGGTGGTGAGGGTACGAATCTCCACGGGGAGATCGTTCCATTGGGTCAGAGCTACCACCAAGAAGGCTCTCCTCCGCGTGGTTGCCAGTCGGCATTGACCAGCAGATGGAACTCGGAGGAGGCCTAATCGATGAGATCTAATAGGTCGTGTGGAGGTGATTGGCAGTAGGCGGTCTCTCAAGTACCCAGATCCACTACCATGGAGGGCTTTATAGGTGGCAAGTAGCACCTTGAAGCGTATCCGGAGATCGACAGGTAGCCAGTGCAGCTCGCGGAGGATAGGTGTTACATGGGTGAAGCGAGGTGCACCCACAATCGCTCGAGCGGCTGCATTCTGGGTACCGAGTAACAGAGTTGGAAGGGATCTTGTAAGGTCATCTCGTCCAACCCCCCGACCCCGCCCAAGCAGGAGACCCTAAACTAGGGGTAGTCAACCTTTTTATACCTGCCACCCACTTTAGTATCTCTGTTAGTAATAAAATTTTCTAACCGCCCACCGGTTCCACAGTAGTGGTGATTTATAAAGTAGGGAAGTCAATTAAATTTAAAAAAGCAAAGTGCTTCAGTACAAAAACCCTACCACCCACCATGAAAGCTGGAACGCCCACAAGTGGGCGGTAGGGACTAGGTTGACTACCACTGCCCTACACCATTTCTGACAGAGGGCAGCCCAGTCTCTTCTTGAAAGCCTCCACAACTTCCGAAAGGCAACTTCTGTTCCATTGGTTGATTGTTCTCATGGTCAGAAAATTCCTCCTTATTCCTAGGTTGAATCTCTCCTTCTTCAGTTGCCAGCCATTATTCTTTATCTGGCTTTGGAAAATAGCTTGACCTCCCTGTGGCAACCCCTCAAATATGGGAATGCTGCTTATCCTGTCTCCCCTGGTCCTTCTCTCCCACTAGATGAGCCACACCAGATTTGCCCTCCGCGGTTATGTCATCGCGGTAGGGTCGTTTTTTTCTTAGCGCTTCAGACGGCGCGGATTTGCCTCCGCACTTATGTCGGCGCGGATAAGCGCTTCGCGGTTTTGTGGTGGAACCATGACATCAACAGAGTTTGTTAGAAGAGTCGGAAGCAGAGGAGAGAAGAAAGATAGGAAGAGAGGGATAGGAGAGAGGGTGAAGGGGGAAGATGAGCTGTATAGGGAGGAGTGGTAAGGGGAGAGAGGAGGAGGAGAAAGGAAGGGGAAGTAGAGTAGAAAATGATGGAGGGAAGACAGAATGTAGAAAGGGGGAGGAGAGAAGGGGAAGAAAGTGTCGGATAAGATATAAAATTGGTGTATGGAAAACAGAAGAGCCAATAACCGGCTTTTTCTTTCTTTCTTTTTCTTTGGTAGTTGATGGTAAGATAAATTGATGTAAGTACTTAATAATACAACTTGATATTGACTATGTCCATGAGCCGAGGTGGCGCAGTGGTTAGGGTGCAGTACTGCAGGCCACTTCAGCTGACTGTGATCTGCAGTTCAGCGGTTCAAATCTCACCGGCTCAAGGTGGACTCAGCCTTCCATCCTTCCGAGGTGGGTGAAATGAGGACCCAGACTGTGGGGGCGATATGCTGACTCAATTTGCTAAAAAAATTTGTAAACCGCTTAGAGAGGGCTGAAAGCCCTATGAAGCAGTATATAAGTCTAATAAATAAAAATAAAATGTAATAGTATACATGTGATTATATGCTATGAAAATGGGAAATAAAAACTTTTTACGACAAAAAAAACAGAGTTTGTTACATCTGGATAGCATCAGAAGGAGGGTGTGTTTTGTTTTTTTTTGGAAAGGAAAAAAAATCCAATGACAAATGTCACCAATCAACCAGGGTACCCCCTTCGGAGTGGCTTGCCAGTGCCAGATGTCCCAGGAGCTATTGGTAACCTCGCTTCTGTTCCTCTGCAGGTGTGCCGGCTAAGCTGTGTTGGAGCAAGCAGCTAAACCCAATCATCACAAAAGAAACAACCCGCTTTGGATGTTAACCCCAGCCGTCAGAGACAGACAATGCTGCCAGTGGCATAGAAGGAGAAGGGGCGGAGGAAGGTTTGCTTCCAACTCCATTGTTCTCCACTGAATACTTTCCTCCAAAGGGTTATTGAGCCAATAGCTTGGTACGGCCAAAGACAAAATGATGGATTAACAAACACATAACAGCATCCAAGGTAAAAAGAATGGTGGAAGCTCACTTAGGGGGCTGTTAAAATGCTAATCTGGTTTAGTTAACAAAAGCTTACTGCAACTGGGGGGGGAAAGTTTTTTTTGGGTGGGAATAGGCTTCATTTCATTTCATTTATTGATTTTATAGGCCGCCCAATCTCCGGGCAGCTTACAGAAATGAAAAATATTAAAAAAGAATTAAAACGATAAAATACAACAAGATTAAGAAGAGACACAACATGCACCCAGTCTAAGCGGGGCTGGACTTCAATCAAGGGGTCAACAGCCCCAGGCCTGCCGGAAAAGCCAGGTTTTGATAGCTTTACGGAAGGCCATGAGAGTGGGTAGGGTCTGGATCTCTGGGGATAGCTCATTCCATAGGGCCGGAGCGGCAACAGAGAAGGCCCTACTCCGAGGCGTCGCCAGCCGGCATTGTCCAGCTGAAGGCACCCTGAGAAGGCTCATCCTGTGCGATCTTATTGGTATCCGGATGTGATGCAGATCGCAATGTTTGTTCCCCTCTCGCCTCGAACTGAAAATCAGAGTTAGTTGCAACCTTGGGAAGTCATCTTGTCAGTCTATTGTTAGAGGCAAAACAAGTCTTTAAGTTTCAAAGCAACCTTCCCCCCTCAAACTCCCCCACCCCCCCACCCCCACCAAACCATATGCCCACATTGCCAATGTTGAGATTCCTACGCAACCATCTGTGGGTGCTACACATTTTTTTTTGTGGAACTTTTGAAAAGGAGGGTGAGAAAACTTCATTTGTGGTAAAGCAGCGGTCACCAACCTGGTGGCCCACCAGGAAATGTTGGTGGTCCGCAGAAAAAATTATTTGCGTTTTTTATACTGCACTAAATCAGGGGTCCTCAGATTGCGGCCCCTGGGATGGATACGTGCAATGAAGGTTTGTGTTGCTGCAGAGAGTCTCCCCCTTTGGGATCTTTTTGTGTGGGTCTGAGGGGGGCAGAAATTCCGGCTTGGGGTCTGCTTCGGCCAACTGGTGTGGGGCTTTGGGTGAAGGCTGGAGGGAAGCGCCACTGGTGGCAAAGAGCTGGAGGGCCTTGTTCCAGTGGGACTCCATCATGGCCTGGAACTGGCTGACTATCTCAGTCCGCTGAGCCTCCAGGCACCAGAACCTGGCCTTGCACTCCTGCAGGTCTCCCCTCTGCTTGGAAAGCCTATGCTCCTACTCCTCAGTGAGGTGCTTCTGCTGAGCCTCCTTCTCGGTCAGATCCAATTTGAACTGAGATGTTTTGCCAACTCTTTCTCCTGTTGGCTTCTTAGCTCCAACAGCTGCTTCTTGTTAGGGCCCTAAAGAGGCAAGGTGTGGCTGAGAGGGGAGTGGTGAGTAGAAGCTGGCAAGGCGCCCCTTGACGTGAGTGACATTGAGTTGGCCATGCCTACTCAGTTACATGACCACCTATCCATGCCCACCCAGACGGTCATTAGGCAGATCATATTAGTGGTCCACGGGATTTAAAATTATGAATGTAGTGGTCCCTGAGGCTTGAAAGATTGGTGACCCCTGCTGTAAAGAGTCCAGCCAAAGTCCTTCAGATGCCATCTCTCTGGTCACATGGAGGTTGACCTCCAGAAGTAGAAGCATCTTTACTTCCCTCTCTTTGAGGCAGAGCTGGGTTGCTCCCGGTTCGGGCGAATCGGTAGTGGCAGGGGTGTGAGGCCCCACCCACCCGCCCGGACGCTTCTGCGCATGTGCAGAATCAGCGCGTGTGCAAACCGGTAGTAAAAAAAATAATAGAAACTTTGAGGACTTCAGCTTTGAAAACAACCACAACCCCAGGCTTTTGTGAACAGCTGTTTGGGATGACCATTAAGGCATGAAAAGGGACAGGAAACAGGCATTCCTACCCCCAACGCAGAGAGATGGGCTGAAAAAGAGTGTGACAAGGTGCCTAATGGGATTTCTCACTCAGCTGTTTTTCCATGGAACGTGGGAACAAAGATCTCAACATATTTTTTTCTTAGCCTGAAGTTGGCAGCTACCCACCAAGCCCGAGTAACAACTTCATAAAACAGCTTAGATGAATTTTAACGGCAACCGTAGCAGCTTATCAGAAGCAAAAAAAAAACCCCAACAGATCGACAGTCCTCTCAGGAATTTTGACAGAATCAACAATTGGGATGATTTAATTTGGATGCCAGATTTTAAAGATATATATATATATCTTTATATATATGTGTGTGTGTGTGTGTGTGTGTGTGTGTCTGTCTGTCTGTCTGTTTGTGTGTGTGTCTGTGTGTGTCTGTGTGTCTGTGTGTGTGTGTGTATATTCTCTATTCTATATATATATATATATATATATATATATTTTCTCTTTAAAATCTGGCATCCAAATTAAATCATCCCAATTGTTGGGATGATTTAATGAAACTAATATATATATATCTATTTATTTATCAGCACAAATACAACTAATATATATACACACATACATATACATACATACACATACACACATACATTTAGTGTCACAACCCCTGGTATGCCCAAATATGGGAGGAAGCATACTGCTTCCTTTTTCTGTCTATTGGCTCATCACAAGAGACCATCACGACAGAAAGCCATTATTTTTACTGTTGCCTTTGTTACATTTGTGTTGCATTTGTGCTGATAAATAAATAAAGAGAGACTAGTATAGATCTATTTCAAGCTATTTAGCTCTCATCAGCTAGCCATACCCTTACTGGGATTTGAACCTGTGCTGTATTACATATTAAGCAGTTGTGTTAACTACTAAGATATATATACATATACATATACATATACATATACATATACATATACGTGTGTGTGTGTGTGTGTGTGTGTGTGTGTGTGTGTATACGTACGTACATACGTACATACATATATATTAACAAATACTTTGTTAATATGCTCTCCTGTCCACAAATGTCAGAGCTGCTACTGGGGAATCTTCTTTTAATGTCTACAACTGGGAAAAGTCATGTTGACATTCTAGGCTAGAATTAACCGATATATGTAATGAGCAGACATGTAATCACTTTGTTTCTTAATGGAGCAAAAATAGTAATTAAGAAGCTTTCTTTTGTGAGTCGGTGCAATTGCAGATCAAAGCCATAATGGTGATAATACATTTTATTTACATTTTTTAAAAAAAACCAGCCATGCATAAAGCTCTCAGAATTTCCACAATAAATCCATGCTCAACTGGCAATTATTCCTTCTTGGATACTGAAAGGAAGAGGGAAATCTGTCTACTTCTTATCCTGTCATTTTAAAAACTAAAGTAACTAAGCAGTCTAAGGCAGTGTTTCTCAACCTTGGCGACTTTAAGCATAGCTGGCTGGGGGATTCTGGAAGTTGAATTCCACAGGACTTAAAGTCGCCAAGGTTGAGAAACACTGGTCTAAGGGAAGGAAAATAGTGAAGAAATTTTGGCTGTCATGGCTTTAACACAAACCTTATTTCTGTCTCTTGATACATTCAATTTTGGGTTTTTGTAACCCAATTAACCAACAACAGGGCTAAAAAATAAGAGGAAGAAATCACCACTTCGACTACAGAAGAGAATTGCTTACACAAGGACTGGCTTCATACATGTTCTAAAACAAGAGTGACCAAACTTTTGGAACTCAGGGGCCACTAAATTCATAATTTTAAACCTCATGGACCACTAATATGAATTAATGACAGGATGGGGTCCTTCCGGCACTTAGCTTGGCCACCCGTTAGCGGAGAGAAGCACTCGGGGTCAACCGTAGGTTTGCTGTTCATTGCAGCTAGGAATCTCAAATACGGCCAAGAATGAATGTTTGTCTTGTAGCCAGCCGGGGTGCTAGATTGGTCCCCCGCAAACTCCTTCTCTCAAGGAACCTGGCTGACGTTTCGTGCACCGCTCAATGAAGCTCCTGGACTCCCAGAGAGGGAAGGAGGGAAGGGCTGGAGCTACGAAACAGGCAGCCAAGCTAAGTGCCTGAAGGACCCCATCCCGTCAGCCAATGGGGGTAACTGCTTCAGTGGGCTGTATCCAGGCCAGGGGCTGTAGTTTGAGGATCCCTGAATTAGTGCAATATAAAAAGAAAATAATGCAAAAATGCAAAGATTTTTCTGCCGGCCACCGAAATTTCCCATGGACCACCATTTAGTGACCGCTGTTCTCAAGGATGGCCATGCTTCAGAATAGCAATAGCAATAGCAGTTAGACTTATATACCGCTTCATAGGGCTTTCAGCCCTCTCTAAGCAGTTTACAGAGTCAGCAACTTGCCCCCACAGTCTGGGTCCTCATTTCACCCACCTCGGAAGGATGGAAGGCTGAGTCAACCTTGAGCCGGTGAGATTAGAACCGCTGAACTGCAGATAACAGTCAGCTGAAGTGGCCTGCAGTACTGCACCCTAACCACTGCGCCACCTCGGCTCTTATTTATGAAACCATTCTGAAACCAGAATGGTTTCATAAATAAACCACAAGAGCACACAACCCAGAAACCCTGGCTTCTAAAATCATCATGACTTTGTACCAAACAAAGCTACAACCAAATAGGTTGCTCTGCGGCTTACAACAATGGCTGAAGACATTCAAGAGACAGCCAGTCATCAACCTTAACTCAGTTGAGTTTTGCAATGCTTCTTATTATCACCCGAGATCTAATAATTCCCTACAGGAGAGGTGTGATGATGGCCACCCCTCCTGGGGATAAAGATGGGAGGGTATCCCTTCATAGCATTCGTGCCTGACTCGAAAACAGTTAAATAGCAATAGCAATACCAGTTAGACTTATATACAGCTTCATAGGGCTTTCAGCCCTCTCTAAGCGGTTTATAGAGTCAGCATATCACCCCTACAGTTCTGGGTCCTCATTTCACCCACCTTGGAAGGATGGAAGGCTGAGTCAACCTTGAGCCGGTGAGATTAGAACCGCTGAACTGCAGATAACAGTCAGCTGAAGTGGCCTGCAGTACTGCACCCTAACCACTGCGCCACCTCGGCTCTTTTTAAAGAGATTTAACAGAGTTGGAAGGGACCTTGTAGGTCATCTAGTCCGACCCTCCCACCCAAGCAGGAGACCCCTACACCATTTCTGACAGATGGCAGTCCAGTCTCTTCTTGAAAGCTTCCAGGGATGAAGCGCCCACAACTTTCAAAGACAACTTCTGTTCCATAAGTTGACTGTTTTCCCTGTCAGAAAATTTCTCCTTACTCTTCCAACTCTCTTCATTGCTACGGTTGGAAATGGAAGACTTCTAGAGTGTGAGTTCTAACCTAAGTTTCATCTGCTTTGGAGTACGCGTAGCTCTCGGCCTATGACCACAACAGAATCCCAAGCTTCTGTTGCTAAGCGAGACAGTTTTTAAGCGAGTTTGGCCCCATCTTCTTTTGCCTTCTTTTGTTAAGCAAATTACGGCAGTTGTTAAGTTAGTAAGTTAGAGTCACGGTGGCACGGTAGTTAGAGTGCAGTACTGCAGGCTACTTCTGCTGACTGTCAGCTACCAGCAGTTTGGCAGATCAAATCTCAGCAGGCTCAAGGTTAACTCAGCCTTCCATCCTTCCTTCCGAGGTAGGTAAAATGAGGAGCCAGGTTGTTGGGGGCAAGAGGCTGACTCTGTAAACTGCTTAGAGGGCTGTAAAGCAGTATATAAGTCTAAGTGCTATTGCTATTGCCCTTCCTTCCTTTCCTCCTTCCTTCCTTCCTTCCTTCCTTCCTTCCTTTTCAGTGGTTAGAATGCAGTATTGTAGGCTCACTCTGCCCATTGCCATGAATTCGATCCTCACCAGGCTCAAGGTTGACTCAGCCTTCCATCCTTCCAAGATGGGTAAAACGAGGACCCAGATTGTTGGGGCCAAGAGGCTGACTCTGTAAACCGCTTAGAGAGGGCTGTAAAAAGCACTATGAAGCGGTATATAAGTCTATTGCGATTGCTACTAACATGGTTGTAAAGTGAATCTGGCTTCCTCATTAACTTGGCTTGTTAAACAGTCGCAAAATGGGATCACACGACACCGGGGCACCGCAACCGTCATAAACACAGGCCGGTTGCCGACCATCTGAATTCTGATCACATGATTGTGGGGATGTTGCAGGGGTGGATTCCTGCCAGTTCTAACCTCTTCTATAGAAGAGGTTCCACAAATCTACAGTGCCGTTTAGAACCAGTTCCAGCTCCCTCCCCCCACCCGTCCGCACATCATCAAGATGAAGAGAGAGAGGAGGAATTCTGGGAGTTGAAGTCCACAAGTCTTAAAGCTGTCAAGTTTGAACACCCCTGGTGTTTTTTTTTCTAAAGGGTTAGGGGTTCAAAGGTCTTGTAACTTGACAGCTTTAAAACTTGCGTGCTTCAAATGCCAGAGTTTCTGAGCCAACATTTTGGTTGCTAAGCAAGAGCGTTGTTGAGTGAGTTTCACCACATTTTACAAGTTGGCCACGCCCACCCAGTCACATGGCTGGCAAGCCACTCCCACAAAGCAGGCCACACCTACAGAAGAGGTTCTAAAAAAATTTGAAACCCACCACTGGGATGCTGCAATAAGGGTAAGTGTGAAAAATGGTCCTAAGTCCCTTTTTTCGGTGCCGTTGTAACTTAGAACGATCCCGAAATGAAAGGTTGCTAGCCCTTCAAGCAACAGGTTGACCCTGGAGGGTGTAGTAGGAACACTGAGGATCAGAAAGGAAGGCTGGCTGCTCCCATCTCCTGAACAATACTGTAGCAACAACAAAGTAACTGACCTGAAATAACTCAGTCATGGATTTTTGCACAGTCAGTTCTGGCACTTAACTCTAATTTCCTGGCTGAAAACGCTTAATATCTTTTTGCACCCAGTTTTAAGTGCTGCATTTGGGCTGCTGATATGCGGAGTAGACAACGTAGGCCGGAGGCCGATCCTCTGGCAAACAACACCAAGCCTCCAATCAAGATGGCTCAGACTGACTTGTAGGAACTGTGACAACAGCCCAGCATTTTATTTCTTTTAAAAAATGTGCAAACGTTGAATCTATTTACAAGATTTGCAGGGCCCCCTGTGGGGCTCACGACAATAAACTCACAGAACCATAAATAGAGTAGAGTAGAGTAGAAATAGCATAGCATAGCATAGAATCTAGTCAACTAATGTTCAGTGCTCAGTTGGCACCAGATAACAATCAATGGAATTCTAGAGGTATTGGGTTTAGTCCATTTGTGGGAACATAACGACTCTAGGCTGATAATTCACTTAATTTCACCCCTTAGGAATAGAATAGAATAGAAGAATAGTGTAGTGTAGTGTAGAATGAGCCGAGGTGGCGCAGTGGTTAGAGTGCTGTACTGCAGGCTACTTCAGGCTACTTCAGCTGACTGCTAGTTCGGCAGTTCGGCTGTTCAAATCTCACTGGCTCAAGGTTGACTCAGCCTTCCATCCTTCCGAGGTGGGTAAAATGAGGACCCAGACTGTGGGGGCGATATGCTGACTCTGTAAACCGCTTAGAGAGGGCTGAAAGCCCTATGAAGCGGTATATAAGTCTAACTGCTATTGCTATTGCTAGAATAGAATAGAATGGTAGAATAGAATAGGAATAGAATAGTAGAATAGGAATAGAATAGTAGAATAGGAATAGAATAGTAGAATAGGAATAGAATAGTAGAATAGAATAGGAATAGAATAGAATAGGAATAGAATAGTAGAATAGAAGAGGAATAGAATAGAATAATAGGGTAGGATAGGATAGGATAATAGAATAGTAGAATAGAATAGAATAGAATAGAATAGAATAGAATAGAAGAGAAGAGAAGAATAGTATAGTATAATATAGTATAGTGTAGAATAGAATAGAATAGGAATAGAATAGGATAGGAATAGGAATAGAATAGTAGAATAGAATAGGAATAGAATAGAATAGGAATAGAATAGTAGAATAAAAGAGGAATAGAATAGAATAGAATAGAATAAAAGGGTAGGATAGGATAGGATAATAGAATAGTAGAATAGAATAATAGTATAGTATAATATAGTGTAGTGTAAAATAGAATAGAATAGGAATAGAATAGGATAGGAATAGAATAGAATAGGAATAGAATAGGAATAGAATAGTAGAATAGAAGAGGAATAGAATAGAATAGAATAATAGGGTAGGATAGGATAAGAGAATAGTAGAATAGAATAGAATAGAAGAATAGTATAGTATAATATAGTATAGTGTAGTGTAGAATAGAATAGAATAGGAATAGAATAGGATAGGAATAGGAATAGAATAGGATAGGAATAGGAATAGGAATAGAATAGTAGAATAGAATAGGAATAGAAAAGAATAGGAATAGAATAGTAGAATAAAAGAGGAATAGAATAGAATAGAATAATAGGGTAGGGTAGGATAGGATAATAGAATAGTAGAATAGAATAGAATAATAGTATAGTATAATATAGTATAGTGTAGTGTAGAATAGAATAGGAATAGGAATAGGAATAGTAGAATAGAATAGGAATAGAATAGGAATAGAATAATAGGGTAGGATAGGATAATAGAATAGAATAGTAGTATAGAATAGAATACTGTAGAATAGGCTTTATTTTGCCAAATGTGATTAGACACACAAGGAATTTGTCTCCAGTGCAGAAGCTCTCAATGTACATGCAAGACAACAGGGTAATAAAACTAATAATAAAAGCTGTATCCCCTCCTCAAATATTGGACTATTGACCCCCCCCCCCACTTCATCTGCACCCCTTGGCCTCCTTGCATCCTGATATCATGTTTCCTTTCTGCATTTTTTAAAAAAGGAGAAAGCATCCACGAATGCGCCAGCTTTCAAAGAGGATAGGAGGACTCTATGCTAAGCTTTGACGTGAGCAGTCACAGGAGGCCTCCCTGCTTGGGATGACAGCTGAGAACTAGGGGCCAAATAAGAGCTCTAAAAAGCTGAGAATATCCATGGTCGTCTCGTGATTCAACAGGAAAGGGACAATTGTATTCTGGGAGGTTAGCTGTTGGAACAGAAACAGACCGGAGCATTGCCTGTTTGTCTGGCAGAGACACATGGAAGCATCACCAAGGACGTGACGTTGACACGGAGGGCAAAGATGAGCTCAAGTAGGAAGGAAAGGATGGCAACTTGCTGAAGGATCCAAAGTTGCACATCAAAGCAAGAAAGCGTTTAAAACAATCCTCTAACTTTTCCTTGCAGCTTTCCTGCCTTGAAAATTTTTCCAGGTGAATTTCTACAGCTCAGCTTTCTACCGATGTAGTTAAAGTTTATGATAGACAAGAGGGAGTAAAAGAAAATAGCAATAGCAATAGCAATAGCAGTTAGACTTATATACCGCTTCATAGGGCGTTCAGCCCTCTCTAAGCGGTTTACAGAGTCAGCATATTGCCCCCAACAACAATCTGGGTCCTCATTTTACCCACCTCGGAAGGATGGAAGGCTGAGTCAACCCTGAGCCGGTGAGATTTGAACCGCCGAACTGCAGAACTGCAGTCAGCTGAAGTAGCCTGCAGTGCTGCATTTAACCACTGCGCCAACTTCTGTAACTTTCTACTTGTTGGAAGCAGAATAAGTGTTGCTGAATATAAAAACACCCCTCACTCAGTACATAAAACATGGCGATCTTTCCTTGGATTTTCTGCAGCACTAAAAATCCCAGTTCTCTTTTCAAACAGAGCAACAATGCAACAGCATCGAACCCTTCCATGATTGTGTGCATAAGGCAAACGTTTGAGAGACCTTGCCTGAACACGCTTTTCAAAACTAAGCTCTCTTTTTAAAAATATCCTATAGGTTTGGAAGCCATCCCACACGCCAGCCAGAAAGCAGCAAACCCCTTTGATAACCTGCGTGCAGCTGTTTAGAAATATTGCGGGATGATTATTGCAATTCAAAGCCACGTTCTCAAACAATAAGCTTCTTCTGAGTACAACGAGGCTTAGGGTTTTGATCGGCAGGGAGTTCCAGCCAAACTTCTGAAAAAAGTTTTCCAAACGCAGCTCAGTGCCAAACAACATTTATATAAGGATCCCCAGGGGGATTATTTTAGAAAGGGTAGAACATTAGCCGGAGCAACTTTTAGGATACTTTTGACGGGGGAGCTCAACTGGCAAAAGGGAGAGTAACTCTCCAGAAAACGTTAATCTTCAAAGCCCAGCGTTTTATCCGTGGATTGTAGCCAGTCGGTTGTTTTTACTGCTGATGTACACAGAAATAAAAATAAATGTATCTCCGCTTTAATGCCCTGTTCTGGATTAGGTTCTGCCTCCAACCGCCACCCCTCCATAAATCTGATACAATGTCGGGAGCACACCAGTTTCTGCACAAGGCTGACACTTCATTTCATGCACGTCCGACAGAAATTATACAGCAGCAAAGGCAGTGGGTTATCTCTACTACTACACACAGCCGGGAGGGGAAGAGGGGGAAAAGAGTGACTCACTAGTTTTAAGGTGAGACTGTTGACTAACCCAACCAACAACATTGTAACTTACCCCCAAATTACAAAAGCCCCAGATTCTCCGAAGCGCACTGCGTCACACATCCGTTCAGGTTTTCTTTTGTTTTTTTGCTGTCTACGAAGGCAGGAGTTCAAAACCAGTGGAAAAGGAACTGAAGAGAAGGAGGCGAACCATCGGAGATTCCCCCAGGATTTATTCCTCAGGAGTGGGGGCACCTTTCATAGAACTTTCTCAGTCTGGCCGACGGGGACCTATTGAGCAATTCTGTAAAGGGAAGAGACAGGAGGAGAAATAAGTTTTGGGTTGGGTTTTCTTTTTGGTTTCTTTTTTGCATTTGAAGCCTTCGCTTTCAGAGGAAGAGGAAGGAAAGGCCCAGAGTGAGCTTTGCCTTGTTTCCATCCGTAATTGATGGGAAGGTTGACAGGCAGCTGCTTCTACCTCCCCATTCCAAGGATGTCTCTAATCAGATCCAGCAAAGGAAGCTATTTCATTTTTCAAGAGTTTAGTTGACGCTAAAGTTGGCAGGGTGGGTGAGTGGGACAGGAGACCCCACCTATGCAAATGAGGATCGAGTGTCAAGCTGGTTGGGGAGGGAGGGACTTACGCCCCGTTTCATGCCCTACACTTTGAGATTGGGAGCCACCCCTTCTCCATCTCTGGGACCTGTGGATAATTAGGCTTTCCTCCCTGAGTGACCCAGAGGGAGCAGCTCTTGTCGCTTGGATTGGCTCACCCTTTTCCTTGGGGGAGGGGGGGGAGGGGAGGGTGTCACTTTTGTTTTGGTTTAGCCCCATGAAACGTTCCAGCTGCCAAGAGGGAGGTGAGACCCCCCACCTCAAAGCAGAGGGAGAGAGAGAGAGGAGAGAGAGAATAGAACAGAATGAGTATAAGTATAATCTTTATTGTCATTGTACTTAAATACAACAAAATTGGTAATAGAAAGAGAGAGAGAAGAGAGAAGGGAGAGAGAAGAGAGGGAGGAGAAGAGATAGAATAGAAATAGAAATAGAGAGAGAGAGAGAGAGAAGAGAACAGAAAGAGAGAGAAGAGAAGAGAGAGAAGAGAGAGGAGAAGAGATGGAATAGAATAGAATAGAATAGAAAGAGAAAGAGAGAATAGATTAGAAATAGAGAAAGAGAAGAGAAAGAGAAAGAGAATGAGGGGATCAGTTTGTAGGGAGGGACACCCAAAGATCATCAGACCAACCAAAGAGCTACTCACTTAATTCCTAACCCCCCCCCCCAAACACACCTGCTGGTTAATCCCTGCAGATGTCCCAGAAGCGAGTAAGGGGAAGGAGGGGGATCTTACACCCCCTGTCCAAGAAGAAGAACCTGGAGGAACCGAGTTAGGGAATGGGGATCTTCCTGGGGATGGCACCTCCTGAGAACCAGGGCCAGAAGAGAGGAGGGTCTCGCATGTAGTAAGTAATGAGTAGGGGCGTGCATAAGTGCACCAGGGGGTCTACTCTCCCCATTTATTCCTACCCATTTCCTGTGCTCTTGTTCATGCTTATTCTTATTCCTGTTCTCTTGTGCACGAGGGACAAACCAAATTAAATAAAATAAAATAAATTAAACTCCATGCTGTCCCGAGTCCCGATTCTGCCCGTCCTGGCGAGAGCTCAGCGCCGGAGCCGAAGTTTTTTTTTGTCTTTTTTTAGCGGCGAAGCTGCCCCGGGCTGGAGCGCGACGTCCCTGCGAGGCTGACCGAGAGTCTCCCGCTTCATCCCCCTGGGCGCTGCCAGGCCCTGAAGACCTTCCCCCCTTCCCTCCCCAGACCCCGAAGTGGGGGGGCACTTTCGAGCCAAGCGCCTCCGGCTCCCCCTTCCCGCTGCGGCGGCTGCTCTCGGCCGGAGCTGACCAGCTCAAAGCAACCCCGGTCACCCTTCCGCTGGCTTGCGTGGTCTTTCCCTCCGTTTGCCGGACCCTTCGCGGCCCGTTGGCAAGCCCCTTCCTCTTCCTCGGCACCGGGCGCCAACTTCCACCCCCCCAGCCCCCTCCTCCAATTCCCGCAAAGCCATCCCACTCGCCCTCCCCTCCGGACGGTTCTTCCACCACGGAGCTGGCCTGCAAGACCCCCCCCCCCCACTCCAGCCCCCCCACTCCTCCTCCTGCGGCCTCTTGAAAGCAAACACCCCCCCCCCAATTTCCCAATCTCTCTGATATTCTTCCCCCTCCCTCCTCCTCCTCCTCCTGCCCGCTTCCCTCGCTAAACCTGCCCTCCCTCCTCCTCCTCTTCCTCCATAGCCGCTTCTGACGTCTAAACCTACCGGCTCCGAATCCGAAGCGGGGCTGTTGCCTTCTCCTCCGCTTCTTCATGTCTGGGCTCCGGCAGCTGGGAGCGCCCCGACCCCAACCTCCGCTTCCATTTGCCAAAGCAAACAGAAGCGCAGCAGCAGGAGTCCGGGCTTGCTTCCCCCCCCTCCTCTCCTCCCTCCTTCCTTCCTTCGGGCTGGCGAAGAGGAGGGGGGGCAAAGCGGAGCGGGGGCCTGGTCCTTCCCCTCCTCTCCTCCCTCCCTCCTCCTCCCTCCCTTGCAACTTTTCAGGGAGGGGAGGGGGTGGTGGTGGTGGAGGAGAAGCTCTTGCCAGTCCGAGTGCCAAGGCGCTGATTGCGGCGGCGCTGGGCGAGGGCGCGAGCTCTGCTGGCCGGAGGACTCAGATCTTCCTCCTCCTCCTCCTCTTCCTCTCGCCGGGCCGTCGCCAACAGCCAGCCGGATCGCGGCGCCTGGAAGAAGCGGCGCCCCGCTTCCTGGCTTGGCTTGGCGGGCACCTCGGTTTACCTTAGGGAAAGCGGCGACGGGTAGAAGGCAAAGCCAGGGCAGGCGGCGCTGGGCATCTTCCCCCTGGTCCTCCCACCCCACCCCTCCGCCAGCTCCGAGGCATCCCAGCAAGAGACCGGATCTCCAAGACCCCGGCCAAGCGGGCCACCCGATCCCCCGCCGGCGGGGGTCGCTTCTCTGCAGACCCACCGGGGATGGGGGTGCTCTTGAGAGCCCCCTTTGCCCAGTCAGAAATGGTGTAGGGTCTCCTGCTTGGGAGGGGGTTGACTAGATGACCTACAAGGTCCCTTCCAACTCTTGTTTCATCTGAATTGAAGAGGATTATTTGGGTAGCTCGTGCCCCTTCCCCGCCCCGCTGGAGGCGGCTTCGGCGGCCTCTGGGCTGCTTTCCCACTCCCGGCGCTGACCCTTCGCTGGCCTCCGCCTCCGAGGAGCCGCTCCAGCTCCGAGCCGCTCCGTTCCCCAGGCAAGGCAGGGACCGAACTGGGAGGAGGACGGTGGGGAGCTCCGGCTCCCGTGCCCTCGCTTGGATTAGCCGAGTCATTTGGCACGCTCCCCGGGGGAAACAATAGCTGGCAAAGGCCCCGGGAGCCCCGAAAGTTGCCCGAGTTGGAGGGCCCTTCCTTCCCCTTTCATTCTCTCCCCCCTCCTCCCATTGTACCCCTTTGCCCCCGGACAGCTCCTTTCTCTCCCTCCCGCGCATCAATGAAGTTGCCCACAGAAGCCAGATAAGTAGAGAAAGACTTCAATCGCGGCACACAACCAGCCTTCCCCCCACCCCCCTCTATCAAAAGGGCTGTTTCCTCCCGGTTTTAATTCCTCCTCTAAAAGAAAGGCCTTACTCTTGGCAGAGTGTCCCAAAAGCTTTTACAGATAGGCGGAGGGATCTTGAAATAATGGAGGAGGGGGGGAGGAAAATGGGGGAGTAAGAAGGCTGGAGGAAGGAGAAGAATACGAGGAGGAGGAAGAGGAGGAGGAGGAGGAGGAGTAGAAGAAGAAGAAGAAGAAGAAGAAGAAGAAGAAGAAGAAGAAGAAGAAGAAGAAGAAGAAGAAGAAGAAAGAAAGAAAGAAGAGGAGAAGAAGAAGAACAGGTGGAGGGGGGAGGAAGAGGAAAAGAAGGAGGAGGAGGAGGAGGAGGAAAAGAAGGAGAAGGAGGAGGGGGAAGAGGAGGAGAAGAAGTACAAGAAGAAGAAAAGGAGGAGGAGGAGGGGTGGAGGAAAAGAAGAGGAGGAGGAGGAAAAGAAGGAGAAGGAGGAGGGGGAAGAGGAGGAGAAGAAGTACAAGAAGAAGAAAAGGAGGAGGAGGAGGGGTGGAGGAAAAGAAGAGGAGGAGGAGGAAAATAAGGGGAAGGAGGAGAAGAAGAGGAGAAGGAGGAGGAGGAAGAGGAGAAGAACAATAAGAAGAAAGAAGAAGAGGAGGAGGAGGGGAGGAGGAAAAGAAGAAGAGGAGGAGAGTTGGGAGGAGGAGGTGAAGAAGAGAAGGAGGAAAATGAGGAGGAGGAGGAGGAGGAGGGGGAAGAGGAGATGAAGAAAAAGAAGAAGAAAGAAGAAGAGGAGGAGGATTGGGAGGAGGAAAAGAAGGGGAGGAGAAGAAGAAGAAGAAGAAAGAAGAAGAAGAAGAAGAAGAAGAAGAAGAAGAAGAAGAAGAAGAAGAAGAAGAAGAAGAAGAAGGGGGGGGAAGAGGAGGTGGAGGCATCATCTTAGGTCCTTGCAAAGGACACAGTAGGTAGACAAAAATACCAAATCCAGTCTGAACATCTGGCTGACTGTGCCAGGAATCAATAACAACAATAATAATGAAATAAAGGAAAAATGAATTTACACACAGTTTCCCCCCCCCCCCTTCAGAAGCACACATGGTTGAAAGTTACAATGGTGTTAAAGAAGCTGGGTGCCGCTTGGGAAATGGAAGAAGGGAAATCCGTTTCTCTGAAGATATTACTTAAGCAGGGAGGAAATTCCCCCTATTTCATTTCAAAATATGAAGCCTCGCAGCCGAGAAGCTTTATGGAGAAATCACCAGAGATTTTGGAGATCATTTTTAGCTTGCCCCAAAGATTGTTATGCTCTGGGATTCTTCACCAATATGGCTTCATGCTTAAAACGAAAATTTGCAATCCAAACAAAAATAACACAATCTACCTTTTGGAGTCACTTGACTGATCTTTCCAACATACTCCATCCCCCATCTTGCAATTTCTTGCAAGAAACATTGGGGGGGGGGGGGTTCGATTTCCCCCAAAATGAGTCCCAGATAGACAAAAATATCTCTCCCTCCAATCCAATGGGAGGGCTGTTCGGAAAGTAAATAAGGTAAAGGTTCACCACGCACATATGTGCTAGTCGTTCCTGACTCTAGGGGGCGGTGCTCATCTCCGTTTCAAAGCCAAAGAGCCAGCGCTGTCCGAAGACGTCTCTGTGGTCATGTGGCCGGCATGACTCAAGGCCAAAGGCGCACGGAATGCTGTTCCCTTCCCACTAAAGAGGGTTCCTATTTTTCTACTTGCATTGTACTTACATTTTTACATGCTTTCGAACTGCTAGGTTGGCAGAAACTGGGAAAAGTAAGGGGAGCTCACTCCATTACGCAGCACTAGGGATTCGAACCGATGAACTGCCGAGCTTTCTGATCGACAAGCTCTGCGTCTTAGCCGCTGAGCCACTGCGTCCCATTTGGAGAGTAAATAGATGGTGCATTTATGGAGCGGGGTGGGTGGGTGGTGGGTGAGACTTAAAACACTTGGCCTGGAAGGCTTTCTCTTCAGCCGTTGCCAACCCTGTTTCCCAGCCATGGGAATTGGGCAGTTTTGGTTGGCAGCCCTTGAGATATTTCACTCTGAAGTTTTTGGGTGGTGACAGGCTGAAGGCTTCATCACTGCAGCCTTCTGTGAAAGCTGACATTCAGCAGATCTGTTTTCTGACATTAGAAGATTGGTGCTCTTTAGACGTGCAAAAATATTCTCGTGTTCTTTCCCTCCAGCAACCACTAAAACTGGAAAGGACATCGACTGCGTGTTGAATTAAAAAGAAAAGATGCAATTTGGATTTAGAACCAGATGAAAAACAGGGAAGGAGAGAGAGAAGGAAAAGGATACAGGTGGTCCTTGACTTATAGCCAGAGGTGGTATTCAGCAGGTTCTGACCAGTTCTAGAGAACCGTTAGCAGAAATTTTGAGTAGTTCGGAGAACTGGTAAATACCACCTCTGGCTGGCCACGCCCCATCTATTCTCTGCCTCCTGAGTCCCAGCTGATCAGGAGGGAATGGAGATTTTGCAGTATCCTTCCCCTGGAGTGGGGAGAGAATGAAGATTTCACAATATCCTTCCCCTGCCACGCCCACCAAGCCACGCCCACCAAACCATGCCGCACCCACCAAGCCACACCCGGTAGTAAAAAAAAAATTGAATCCCACCACTGCTTACAGCCATTCATTTAGGGACTGCTCAACATTGCAATAACACGGACTTATGACTGGTCCTCACACTGTGGCCATTGCAGATCCTCGCAATCATGTGATCAAAATTGGGGCACTTGGCAATGGGCATGTGTTTACCACAGCTGAAGCATCCCTGGGTCATGTGATTGCCATCTTCCCTGTTGAATTCTGGTCTAGCAACCACCATAGGGGAAGCCAGATTTGCTTAAGGACCGCACGGTTCATGTCATAAGTATGGGGATTGGCTTAATAACCACAACAAAAAAGGTTGCAAAATTGGGAGAAACTCACTTAACAGCCTTGCTTAGCAATGGAAACCCTAGTCTCAATTTCGGTCATAAGATGAGGACTACCTACATACCAATTTCGGAAGAGGAGGCAAAGCCAGGGGGGAAAGAGAATGAATGATAAAGTATCACAAAAGGAAGAGGGAAGAAGTCTGGGAGAGTGGCAATGTGGAAGCTTCTTCAGCTCTGACAGGATCTTTTATAGCTATACAATTTGGGATGAACACCCTTTGAATGGTGTGGGAGTAGGAATGGATTTCCAGTATGGAAAAAAAATTGCAGACCACAGAAACCAGGAGCACCACTCAGGTGACCTTGAAACCACAAATAAATCTCCCAGGTGCTTCAACAACTCTCTAAAAGGATGCAAATGTCTAGCTGTCTGCAAGAAATACAAAATAATAAAATAACATAAAGCTGAGAGGAACATCCCATTTTTCAGCCAAGAGCACAATCTCCCTGTAATCCCCAATTTAATGTTAGCAGTTTTGTTTCATATAAAGCACCACACAGAACAAACAGAGATTACAGTCACCATGTGCTTTACTGCTCAACTCTACAACTGTACGAGGAAAGAGGAAATTCTTCCATTCCCCACTATCTTGTCGGAGCTGAAGAAGCTTCTTGGATGAGAAGCAAAACATCTTCCA
Source organism: Thamnophis elegans (assembly GCF_009769535.1). Taxonomy (NCBI): domain Eukaryota; kingdom Metazoa; phylum Chordata; class Lepidosauria; order Squamata; family Natricidae; genus Thamnophis; species Thamnophis elegans. Next base: position 9,543,961 of record NC_045556.1, on the reverse strand, counting down.
GGAAAAAAAAACAAGGAAGACCAGTAGCTTCCTGAAAAAAAAAGCATCTTTGGGTCAAGCTACACTCCACTATTTGAAAACACTTGCCGAATCAGATTTAGATTTAGATTACTGTATATACTCGAGTATAAGCCTAGTTTTTCAGCCCACTTTTTGGGCTGAAAAAAGCCGCCTCGGCTTATACTCGAGTCAGTGAAAAATTTGCCCGAAATGGAGGAGAAAAAGGGGTGGGGCCATGCCGCTGGGTGACACTCGTGAATGGCCCAGTGCCCCTGTGAGTTTCCCCTCCCTCTGTGTCAGTTTGCCGCGCAGCGCGCACCGCACCATCCCCCCTCCTCACGTTCTAATGTAATGCAGGGCTGTCTTACGATTCCCCTTCCTCCCCCTCCTGCCGCTCTGCAACGATGTCCCACCTCCTCCTTGTTATGGCAAGCAGCCACATAGCGATGTCCCACCTCCTCTGGTACAGTGATCCAATGATAGGAATCACTGTGCCGTGTGTCATAGGAGGCGGGACATCGCTCCCGCGGCTGCTCGGGACATCATCATCACAGCGGGACATCAGCATCATGAGGTGAGTGAAGTATTTCATTGAATACACCGCTAGTTTACTGTTTTTCTTTGAAATAAATATTCAAAAACATTATTGGTATCTATTTTTATTTTTGAAATTTACCGGTAGCTGCTGCATTTCCCACCCTAGGCTTATACTCGAGTCAATAACTTTTCCAGTTTTTTGTGGTAAAATTAGGTGCCTCGGCTTATATTCGGGTCGGCCTATACTCGAGTATATACGGTACTTTATTTGTATGCCGCCCTTTTCCCTGAGGGGACTCAGGGCGGCTCACAATTCAGGGGGAGGGAAGGACAAAACAAGTTACATATATGAAGACAATACATCGTTAAAAAGCGCAACAGTCATACTATTCGGGTGGGGTTGAAGTCTTTAGCCCCAGGCCTGTCGGGACAGCCAGGTTTTAAGGGCTACGCGGAAGGTCTGGAGGGTGGTGAGGGTACGGATCTCCACGGGGAGTTCGTTCCAGAGGGTCGGAGCAGCCACCGAGAAGGCTCTCCTCCGTGTAGTTGCCAGTCGACATTGACCGGCTGATGGAATTTGGAGGAGGCCTAATCTATGGGATCTTATTGGCCTAGTGGAAGTAATTGGCAGTAGGCGGTCTCTCAAGTACCCAGATCCAATACCATGAAGATAAATGTCATTCGAAGCAATCACAAAACCAAGCAACAAAAATGGAATGGCCAGAATTATTTCTGTTCATTGGGTTACCCCACCTGTTGCAGTTTCCTGGGCTTTAGGTGGACAACAGATATTGACGTAGAAGTGGTGCTGATGGAAGTGGACACACAACCAAGATGCACGAGGATGCTTTCAAAAACCCACCCCGCCCCCCATGGAACATTGAACCCACTGCAATAAACAAAACAAAAAAGAGGCAAAGTTCTTCTGCCAAGTGTCTGCAGACACTTTCATCCTTAAAAATAATCCCGGCGAGAAAATCTTTCTCAAGTGCCTCCAACCAACTTTCTTGTACTCTAAAGTTGGGCACAATATCTCCCATTAGTCAAGTCTCACCTCGGTGATATTTATAGGCTCTGCATTTGCCACGCTTTCTGTTTTGTACTTTTAGACTGCTCAGCAAGGCTCGGCTCTCCGGCAGCAGATAAATTCAAGGCACGCCAGTGGTGGGTTTCATTTTTTTTTTGAACCTACTCTGTGGGTGTGGCCTCCTTTGTGGGAGTGGCTTGCCAGTCATGTGTTTTCTTTCTTTCTTTCTTTCTTTCTTTCTTTCTTTCTTTCTTTCTTTCTTTCTTTCTTTCTCTTTCTTTCTCTCTTTTTCTGTCTCTCTTTCCCTTCTTTGTCTGCTCTGTCACTTTTTCCTTTTTTCCTTTCATCTCTCTCTCACTTTTTCTTTCTTTCTTTCTTTCTTTCTTTCTTTCTTTCTTTCTTTCTTTCTTTCTTTCTTTCTCTTTCTCTCTCTCTGTCTCTCTTTCCTTCCTTTTGTCTCTCTGTCCCTTTTTCCTTTTTTCCTTTCATCTCTCTCACTTTTTCTTTCTTTCTTTCTTTCTTTCTTTCTTTCTCTCTTTCTTTCTCTCTCTCTGTCTCTCTTTCCTTCCTTTTGTCTCTCTCTCCCTTTTTCCTTTTTTTCCTTTCATCTCTCTCTCTCTTTTTCTTTCTTTCTTTCTTTCTTTCTTTCTTTCTTTCTTTCTTTCTTCCTTCCTTCCTTCCTTCCTTCCTTCTCTTTCTCTCTCTGTGTGAGTCTGTCTGTCTGTCTGTGTGTGTGTGTGTGTGTGTGTGGTGGGTTTCCAAATTTTTTCGAACCTACTCTGTGGGTGTGGCCTCCTTTGTGGGAGTGGCTTGCCGGCCATATGTTTTCTTTCTTTCTTTCTTTCTTTCTTTCTTTCTTTCTTTCTTTCTTTCTCTTTCTTTCTCTCTTTTTCTGTCTCTCTTTCCTTCCTTTTGTCTCTCTGTCCCTTTTTCCTTTTTTTCCTTTCATCTCTCTCTCACTTTTTCTTTCTTTCTTTCTTTCTTTCTTTCTTTCTTTCTTTCTTTCTCTCTCTCTCTCTCTCTCTCTTTCCTTCCTTTTGTCTCTCTGTCCCTTTTTCCTTTTTTTCTTTCATCTCTCACTTTTTATTTCTTTTTTCTTTTTTTATTTCTTTCTTTCTTCCTTTCTTTCTTTCTCTTTCTCTGTGTGAGTCTGTTTCTCTGTCTATCTGTGTGTGTGTGTGTGTGTGTGTGTCAGTGGTGAGTTTCAAAAATTTTTGGAACCTCTTCTGTAGGTGGAACCTCTTCTAACTGGTTCGGTAGATTTGACGAACCAGTTCTACCGAACTGGTGCGAACTGGTAGGTGCAAGGTGAACAAAAACCCAAAACGAAGAGTAGGAACTACAGAGGGCGGGATCACAACTTCCATAATCTAACTGTACGACGTACCTGAAGATTCTGTTCCATTGAGGGCTCCTTGGTGCCCTCTGAGCTTGCTTGTTTTCTTGCAGACCTTTCATTAGCCTAAGTAGGGAACGTCATCAGTGCTAGCAAGGAGTGGGATTTGCTGTCTGTCTTATCGTCTGGTGACTTACATTCTGTGCCGTTGCTTTGGAATCCACACAAAACTCAAAAGACACCCCTCAGTTCTATGGCATTTGGATCTAATAAAATGCTACTGGGACACCTGTACAGATTTATAGGGAGGTCGTCCTTAACTTACAATCATTCCTTTGGTGACGGTTCAAAGTTACAATGGCACGGAAAAAAAGGGATTTATGACCAGTTTTCACACTTATGACCATTGCAGCATCCCCAGGATCATGTGATCAAAATTCAGATTCTATCTACCACTGTCGTCTCATCCTGTCTGTCTGTCTGTGTGTCTGTCTGTCTATCTATCATCCATCCATTGTCTGTCTGTCTGTCTATTTATCTATCTATCTATCTATCTATCTATCTATCTATCTATCTATCTATCTATCATCTATCTATCTATCTCTATCAATCAATCAATCAATCAATCCATTGTCTGTCTGTCTGTCTGTCTGTCTGTCTGTCTGTCTATCTATCTATCTATCTATCTATCTATCTATCTATCTATCTATCTATCTATCTATCATCTATCTCTATCATCTATCTATCCATCATCCATCTATCCTATCTATCTACCTTCCATCCATCCATCATTTATTTATTTATCTGTCTCTCTGTCCGTCCGTCCGTCCGACCATCCATCCATCCATCCATCATGGGATGCTGCAACACTCCTAAGGGTGAAAAACGGTCATAAATCACATCTAACGTATTTTTTTAAAAAAAACCTTAATGCTGCTGATTTCCTTTCAAGAGAAAAAGGAAATACTGGAAAAGCATTTCTATCATCTGGGAAAATATTCCTATTATCTAATGGACATCAAGAATGTCCAGTAATAGCTGGTTTGGGGCTGGCTTAGACTAAAGATTAAGTGCTGCACTTAGGATACAACATGTAGGCAGAGATCCAGAGCTCTACTTAAGAAGATGAGAAGAGATTCCAATGAAAACATAACTTGCTACTACTGGAATAAATGAGGTAACAGACATCAGCCTCCAAACAGGGGAATGAAGAATAATAGTCGGAGATCTACAATTGTTATGGAACTGCAAGCACTGAGCACTTGCCACGCCTTCCCATGAGGACATGATTCAATCAAATCTTAAAGGTAAAGATAAACATTCCCCATTCACATATGTGCTAGTTGTTCCCTACTCTAGGGGGTGGTGCTCATCTCCATTTCAAAGCCGAAGAGCCAGCGCTGTCCGAAGACGTCTCCATGGTCATGTGGCCGGCATGACTCAATGCCAAAGGCGCACGGGACGCTGTTACCTTCCCACCAAAGGTGGTTCCTATTTTTCTACTTGCATTTTTATGTGCTTTCGAACTGCTAGGTTGGCAGAAGCTGGGACAAGTCACGGGAGCTCACTCCATTACGCGGCACTAGGGATTCGAACTGCCGAACTGCCGACCTTTCCGATCGGCAAGCTCAGCATCTTACCAGATCACAAATCCTGACACAGAGGAATTGTGCCCTTTTAGCAAAACAACCTGCTGCATTTCTGGTTTTTCCTCTCCCCCCCCCCCCCCAATCGAGGCAACCCTCTTCTCCACTCCTCCGGAAGCTTCTCTTGTGGCTCAGAGGGCTCCTGAAATCTTTTCATGCTATTTTCTCCCCAAGTGTACACAATTGAAATGTAAATGAGTATGCAACTAATTACCATGTAGCTTTAATACTTGTTTATCATGCTAACGGCTCTGGAATCACACTTACGAAATGCATAGGAAAGACTCTTTTGCCGTGAACCCAGGGATAATTATAACAATGAAATAGGGTGTAATTATTAAGGCTGCCTATAATTAGGGCTAAAAATTAGCATTCCAAGGGGTATTCAGAGACTAATTTGCAATCCATAAGCGAAGTCACTGGTAAGTATCAATCCTTATCCGATCATATTGGTTTACAATAGGTCAGTAATTCTCAATCATGTTCACTGAGATATTTTGAGTTGCCCGGAGCTTCTGAAATGATAGAGGGATTCTGAAGATGAAGGGAGCCGTGAATGAGAATGGAAAGATAAACAAGAAAAAAAGGGGGGGGGGGAATAAACCTAAAATATGTTCTAGAAAAAGGGAAGTTTGTCTTTATAGATTAATTAAAGAAAACCCATCTTCTACTTAGAATGCAAGAAGATAAGTAGGGCTTCACTTACTGCATTAGACCCCCAACCCCTATAGTCCAACATCTGTTCTTCTGATGGCCAACTACCGTATTTTCACCCATATAACCCGCCCACGCAAATAACCCGCCCACGCGAATAACCCGCAGGTTTTCAGGATCGTGTAAAATATTTTCCGTATACCCCGCCCACGCATATAACCCGCGACGATTACGGGAGAAGGAACAGCTGAGATGGGGGGGGGGGGAAAGAAACGGCAGGAAGGGAAGGGGAGGAGGCGGGGGCGCGGCTGTGGCTCCGTTTTCACACACACACACACACACCCCTCCCTTCTTCTGCTTTGCTCTGTGAAAGGGCTTCACTGCCGAAGCATTTTGGTTTAAAAAAAAACACAGCTGAGATCGGGGGGGGGGGGGGGCGCGCTAAAAGAAACGGAGGAGGAAGCCTGCTCACGCAGGGGGGGGGGAGTTGGAGGAACGCAGAAGGGAAACAGCTGAGATCGGTGGGGGCTAAAGAAACGGAGGAGGAAGCCTGCTTTTCTCCCTTTTCCTGCTTGGGTTTCGGGACGCCTTCGTGAAAACCCCACCCCTGGCTATGGGCGAAGCGACCAGGAAGAAGCAGGAGGTGGGAGGAAGCCCGGATTCTGCAGCCCCTCGCCTTCTCTGGGCTTGGAAGTCCGGCAGGAAGGGAAGGGGAGCAGGCGGCGGTGCGGCTTCTTCTTCTGCTTTGCTCTGTGAAAGGGCTTCACTGCCGAAGCATTTTGGTTTAAAAAAAAACACAGCTGAGATCGGGGGGGGGGGCGCGCTAAAGAAACGGAGGAGGAAGCCTGCTCACGCGGGGGGGGGGAGTTGGAGGAACGCAGAAGGGAAACAGCTGAGATCGGTGGGGGCTAAAGAAACGGAGGAGGAAGCCTGCTTTTCTCCCTTTTCCTGCTTGGGTTTCGGGACGCCTTCGTGAAAACCCCACCCCTGGCTATGGGCGAAGCGACCAGGAAGAAGCAGGAGGTGGGAGGAAGCCCGGATTCTGCAGCCCCTCGCCTTCTCTGGGCTTGGAAGTCCGGCAGGAAGGGAAGGGGAGCAGGCGGCGGTGCGGCTTCTTCTTCTGCTTTGCTCTGTGAAAGGGCTTCACTGCCGAAGCATTTTGGTTTTAAAAAAAAACACAGCTGAGATCGGGGGGGGGGGGCGCGCTAAAGAAACGGAGGAGGAAGCCTGCTCACGCGGGGGGGGGGGAGTTGGAGGAACGCAGAAGGGAAACAGCTGAGATCGGTGGGGGCTAAAGAAACGGAGGAGGAAGCCTGCTTTTCTCCCTTTTCCTGCTTGGGTTTCGGGACGCCTTCGTGAAAACCTTCCCGATTCCCCCATCTCCTCACCCGTAGAACTGAAACGAGAGCTGCCCAAATATCTCCCGGCCCTTTTTGCTGAGCAAAAAAATAACAAAGGAGCAGAGAAAGCACCAGATTCCCCCCCCTTCACGAGAGGGAGAAATCCGTTGTTATTTTTTTGCTCCCTTCTGGCGAAGAGCCTCTCAGATACGGCGGTGCCTCCCGTGAGGAACGGTAGATGCTCTCTCAGCGTCTGAAGAAGAAGCCTCCCCTTCGCAAAGGCTCTTCGGCTTCAGGCAGCCAGCGGCTTCACGAGAGGGAGAAATCCGTTGTTATTTTTTTGCTCCCTTCTGGCAGGCGAGAGAGCATCTACCGTTCCTCACGGGAGGCACCGCCGTATCTGAGAGGCTCTTCGCCAGAAGGGAGCAAAAAAATAACAACGGATTTCTCCCTCTCGTGAAGCCGCTGGCTGCCTGAAGCCGAAGAGCCTTTGCGAAGGGGCGGCTTCTTCTTCAGACGCTACTGCTACCCTCGCCGGGGTCGTTCACCTCGCTCAGCTTTCGAACTGCACGGATTTCTGGGGTTGGCGGATGACGACGAAATAAACCAGCAAAAAAAAAGGGGGCACCGGCTGGTTTTATCTAACCGAGAAGCCAAGCCAGCCCAAGCGGCGCACCTGCTTATTTAGTATTATTATTTGGGGGGGGGGGCAAAAGGCGACTTGCGGTGGCGAGGGAGGCGCACCGGGGTACGAAAGGAAGACGCCACCAAGCCGCTTCTCCCGGACGAGGCTGGGGAGACTGAAAGGTGGCAGCGGGGAGACGGAGGGGGGCAGGAAGAAGAAGGAAACTCCCGCATCCTTTCCCAGCTTCGCAGAACGGCGAGAAACTGCCCTGCTTTGCCCCCCCCCCCCAAAAGGAGATTGGGACACGACACGTGCGGCAGGAGGAGCGGCCCTTTCTCTCTCCAGTTAACAGGGCCAACCCAATCCCGCGTCCTTCCTTCCCTCCCTTCAGAGCGAGGAAGTGGCAGCTCGTCCTCTCTTGGGACAACTTGCGAAAAACTGGAGGGAGGGAGCGAAAAAAGAAGCCAGAAACGGATATTTTCTCCCTCTCGTGAAGGGGGGGGGATCTGGTGCTTTCTCCGCTCGGCGACTAGAGCCTCTCAGATACGGCGGGGCTCGAAGTGCCTCCCGTGAGGAACGGTAGATGCTCTCTCGCCTGCCAGAAGGGAGCAAAAAAATAACAACGGATTTCTCCCTCTCGTGAAGCCGCTGGCTGCCTGAAGCCGAAGAGCCTTTGCGAAGGGGCGGCTTCTTCTTCAGACGCTACTGCTACCCTCGCCGGGGTCGTTCACCTCGCTCAGCTTTCGAACTGCACGGATTTCTGGGGTTGGCGGATGACGACGAAATAAACCAGCAAAAAAAAGGGGGCACCGGCTGGTTTTATCTAACCGAGAAGCCAAGCCAGCCCAAGCGGCGCACCTGCTTATTTAGTATTATTATTTGGGGGGGGGGCAAAAGGCGACTTGCGGTGGCGAGGGAGGCGCACCGGGGTACGAAAGGAAGACGCCACCAAGCCGCTTCTCCCGGACGAGGCTGGGGAGACTGAAAGGTGGCAGCGGGGAGACGGAGGGGGGGCAGGAAGAAGAAGGAAACTCCCGCATCCTTTCCCAGCTTCGCAGAACGGCGAGAAACTGCCCTGCTTTGCCCCCCCCCCCCAAAAGGAGATTGGGACACGACACGTGCGGCAGGAGGAGCGGCCCTTTCTCTCTCCAGTTAACAGGGCCAACCCAATCCCGCGTCCTTCCTTCCCTCCCTTCAGAGCGAGGAAGTGGCAGCTCGTCCTCTCTTGGGACAACTTGCGAAAAACTGGAGGGAGGGAGCGAAAAAAGAAGCCAGAAACGGATATTTTCTCCCTCTCGTGAAGGGGGGGGGGATCTGGTGCTTTCTCCGCTCGGCGACTAAGAGCCTCTCAGATACGGCGGGGCTCGAAGTGCCTCCCGTGAGGAACGGTAGATGCTCTCTCGCCTGCCAGAAGGGAGCAAAAAAATAACAACGGATTTCTCCCTCTCGTGAAGCCGCTGGCTGCCTGAAGCCGAAGAGCCTTTGCGAAGGGGAGGCTTCTTCTTCAGACGCTGAGAGAGCATCTACCGTTCCTCACGGGAGGCACCGCCGTATCTGAGAGGCTCTTCGCCAGAAGGGAGCAAAAAATAACAACGGATTTCTCCCTCTCGTGAAGCCGCTGGCTGCCTGAAGCCGAAGAGCCTTTGCGAAGGGGAGGCTTCTTCTTCAGACGCTGAGAGAGCATCTACCGTTCCTCACGGGAGGCACCGCCGTATCTGAGAGGCTCTTCGCCAGAAGGGAGCAAAAAAATAACAACGGATTTCTCCCTCTCGTGAAGCCGCTGGCTGCCTGAAGCCGAAGAGCCTTTGCGAAGGGGAGGCTTCTTCTTCAGACGCTACTGCTACCCTCGCCGGGGTCGTTCGCCTCGCCTCAGCTTTCGAACTGCACGGATTTCTGGGGTTGGCGGATGACGACGAAATAAACCGGCAAAAAAAAGGGGGGGCACCGGCTGGTCTTATCTAAACGAGAAGCCAAGCCAGCCCAAGCGGCGCACCTGCTTATTTAGTATTATTATTTGGGTGGGGGGGGGGCAAAAGGCGACTTGCGGTGGCGAGGGAGGCGCACCGGGGTACGAAAGGAAGACGCCACCAAGCCGCTTCTCCCGGACGAGGCTGGGGAGACTGAAAGGTGGCAGCGGGGAGACGGAGGGGGGCAGGAAGAAGAAGGAAACTCCCGCATCCTTTCCCAGCTTCGCAGAACGGCGAGAAAACTGCCCTGCTTTGCCCCCCCCCAAAAGGAGATTCCCTGGTTGCGTGGCGTTTGTGGCAGCCGAGAGCGCGGAGGACGCCGCTCCTCCTGCCGCACGTGTCGTGTGTGTGTGTGTGTGTGTGTGTGTGTGTCGTCTCCCAGATAAAATGCACCACTTGGGTTGGCCCTGTTAACTGGAGAGAGAAAGGGACGATGTTTTTTTTTAAAACCAAAATGCTTCGGCAGTGAAGCCCTTTCACAGAGCAAAGCAGAAGAAGGGAGGGGTGTGTGTGTGTGTGTGTGAAAACGGAGCCACAGCCGCGCCGCCGCCTCCTCCCCTTCCCTTCCTGCTTCCAAGCCCAGAGAAGGCGAGGGGCTGCAGAATCTGGGCTTCCTCTCACCTCCTGCTTCTTCCTGGTCACTTCGCCCAGAGCCAGGGGTGGGGTTTTCACGAAGGCGTCCCGAAACCCAAGCAGGAAAAGGGAGAAAAGCAGGCTTCCTCCTCCGTTTCTTTAGCCCCACCGATCTCAGCTGTTTCCCTTCTGCGTTCCTCCAACTCCCCCCCCCCCCCGCGTGAGCAGGCTTCCTCCTCCGTTTCTTTAGCGCGCCCCCCCCCCCCGATCTCAGCTGTGTTTTTTTTTTTAAACCAAAATGCTTCGGCAGTGAAGCCCTTTCACAGAGCAAAGCAGAAGAAGAAGCCGCACCGCCGCCTGCTCCCCTTCCCTTCCTGCCGGACTTCCAAGCCCAGAGAAGGCGAGGGGCTGCAGAATCCGGGCTTCCTCCCACCTCCTGCTTCTTCCTGGTCACTTCGCCCATAGCCAGGGGTGGGGTTTTCACGAAGGCGTCCCGAAACCCAAGCAGGAAAAGGGAGAAAAGGAGCCCGAGCCGCCGAGCCAGCCCACTGCCGCGAGGAAAGTGGTGGTCCCAAGCTCTCCCTTTACCGGTAGTTAATCTGTGTAAAATATTTTGCGTATACCCCGCCCACTTTTATACCCCGCAGGGGGGCGCTGTGCATGTAAAAAACGCATATAACCCGCGGGTTATATGGGTGAAAATACGGTAAGTAGAGTAGAATAGAATTTATTGTCCAAGTGTGGATTAGACACACAAAGAATTTGACTTTGGTGCAGAGGCTCTCAATGCACATAAAGAAAAATAAAATAGAATACGTTCGTCAAGAATCATAAGATACAACACTTGGTGATAGTCATAAGTTACTAATAAGCAATCAAATAATACTAGGAAACAAATGAAGAGATGAAAATGGACTTTCTGGTTTTTCTTTGAAGACGTTTCATTTCTCATCCAAGAAGCGTCTCCAACTCTGGCTGGATGATGGGGAATGGAAGGATTTATACGCCTTGCGGACAGCTGGTCATTTGTAGGATCACCGGTTTGAAAGTGGGGGTCAAAGAGGCATCTATGTCAATATTGAACTGTCTCAATAGAGGGTGAGGGATACAACGTCATCTATCTCCAGTCTACAACACAGTCCTTTCCAACAGTTCCAAGAAGGCCCCACATAGATTTGCACTATTCAGGTGGCCCAGAGGACAAGGTAAACCTCCAAGTGGCCTCAACAGCTAAAATAATGCAAATGACGAGCTTCCTGCACGGAGTATTAATCCTTCCACTCTGCACCATCTAGCCAGAGCAGAAGAAGCTTCTTGGATGAGAAGTGAAACGTCTTCAAAGAAAAACAAGAAAGTCCAGCTGCCTCTTGAAAAAAAAAAAACACCTTTGGGACAACCATGACCTGGATGACAGAGAATCTCCATAGACGTACAATGCAATAATCCCATACCAAAAGACCTGGAAAATCTCTTGGAGACAATAAGATCTCAACTCAGTTTGGATTACTTGGAACAGCACACATAGCGTATTTTTCGGAGTATAAGACGCACCAAGATTTTGAAGAGGCAAATACAAAAAAGGTTTTTGCACTCTGCAGACCTCCCAAAAATGGGAGGTTTCGCGAAAACAGGCCCATTTCCCCCCCCCAAAAAAGTGGCATGAATTGCCTTTAGGAGGCTTGTAGAGTGCTCCTGGGGGATGGGGGGGGGGACAAAAATGAGCAAAAATGGCCCGTTTTTGGTGAAAACGGGACTGTTTTTTGTCAAAAAAAAGGGGGGGGCATGCATACGCATTAGGAGGCTTATAGAGTGCTCCTGGGTGGGTGGGGTGGGAGCAAAAACGAGCAAAAAATGGTCCATTTTTTGCTCATTTTTGCCCTCCCTGGCCCCTAGGCGCCACTCTATAAGCTATGCATGGGTATTTTGGTGAAGGGGGCAGGGTTTCGGGAGGCCAAAAATGCTGTATTCAGTATATAAGATGCACCCAGATTTTCACCCCCTTTTTTGAGGGAAAAAGGTGCATCTTATACTCTGAAAAATGAGGCACGTTACAATCATATCTGTAACTATCCTAGATCCTTGGGAAGAAGCCAATAACCAGAAGCACCAGATCCAATCATAATTATCTGGAAGCTTTTAGATAAGTAGCAGGAAAAATAATAATAGAAAATATAGGACCTCTGATATGGAGGTGGGTTCCTACCAGTTCGCACCTATTCATCAAATCTACCGAACCGGTTAGAAGAGGTTCCACCAGTGGACCCGGAAAGCAGGCCACACCTACAGAAGAGGTTCCAAAATTTTTTGAAACCCACCACTGGTCCTTGGATATGATTATTCTACACTATCATGCTCCTATTTATAAAACTCAGTGCCTCTGTGAAAGGTAAGGATGACTACTGCATTTGTGGTGCAATCAGAACATTGCGTGTGTTGAAATTGTTTTAACGCAAACCAAAGATGCCTTTTAAAAACACAAGTTTACATCCTATTCTCATGCATGCCAGTGCTGTGCGTGAGGTAATTTAAGGGGGTTCTGACAAGTGTCGTCGGCATCTTCATATCTGGTCACATGGGTGGCAAGCCACTCCCATCTGGTCACATGGGCAGCAAGCCACTCCCACAAAGGAGGCCACACCCACAGAGTAGGTTCAAACAATTTTTGAAACCCACCACTGCTCTGATAAGGACTTAAAGCTCTCGGTCGAGCTGCAGGCAAAAAACCAGCTGATTTTTTTTTTTTTGCCTAAGAGAAGTCTTATCTTATGGTGTTAGTCAGATGGCATGTTAAATTCTGGTTCATAGTGCTGAGCTGCCTGGTTGTTCCCTATGGCCAAATAAAGGGGAGTGGTTAAATAAACCTGGACAGTTCTCTCCGTGGTTTATTTAGTTTTATGTGCAGACTGGGAACTCTGGCTTGTTTCCCTCCTAACAAATCCTAAGCCAAGAACGCACCATTAGCCAAGAGCAAGGCTGAGTAATCAGGTTGCACATAAAATTGAAACAAACTATGGCTGGAACCATCCAGGTTTGCTTAGCTGTTTCCCTTTGTAGGCAGGTAGAAGATGCCAAGGCAGAATTATATCAAAGCAACAGCCTGCTCACTCACAAGGACGCAAACAGATGAAAAAGGCTAGAATTCTGTGGAAACTAGGGAGTGGGAGAGGGTAGAGATGGGAGAAATACTTAGACTGAATAGCCAAGAAGTTGATGCAGACAGAGATAAAGATCCAAGAGAGGAACATGGGAGGCAAGTCCAAAAAAGCATAGCAGTTAAAGTACTGAAGTGGACAAGAGACGATGGATAGAAGAATTTCTCTTTTTTTGTTCTGATTTGCTTTTCTTTTTCTCTCTCTCTCTTTTCTTTTTTAGGTAGGTGACACAATTAGAGGTTAGGTAGGATAGAAAGAAAACATCTTTTTAATAAAAGGGTGACATGATTAAAAGTTAGAATAAGAGAAAGAAATAAGAGAAAGGGGGGATATCAGTGTATCCACTTTACATAATAAAATTAAAGCAATAGCAAGAGAAAAAAATGCAATAATTAAATAATGAGAGACTATAACTTAATATAAATGTGTATTATTATTAGAAATATATAAGTTGGTTGAATGTAATAACTATGATTAATTCTACTAGTTTTATTGGTATTAGAATGTATGTCATCCAGGTGCCATCCATGCATTGATACATACATACATACACACACAAACACACACACACATATATGTGTGTGTGTGTGTTGTATTTGTGCTGATAAATAAATAAAGGGAGACTAGTATAGATCTATTTCAAGCTATTTAGCTCTCATAGCTCTCAATAGCTTGAAATAGAGCTATACTAGTCTCCCTTTATTTATTTATCAGCACAAATACAACACAAATGTAATAAAGGCAACAGTAAAAATATTGGGTTTATGTCATGATGAACTCTTGTGACGAGCCGATAGACAGATAATGGAAGCAGTTAGTTTCCTCCCATAATTGGGGCATACCAGGGGTTGTGACACTAAATATATATAAAAAACTTGAAATAAAAAATGGTTAGAATTCCTATTTGGTCCCGTTCCAAAACGCTTAATTTTTCTTGATGACTTTGCAGCAATGATTGGGACAAACTATGTGCCACCCTGGTATTGAATAAGATTCTTCATGAGTGTCTGTCTGTCTGTCTTTCTCTCTCTCCATCCATCCGTCACATCAAAAGCTGTGGTGGCATGGTGGTTAGAATGAAGTTCAATCCTGACCAGCTCAAGGTTGACTCAACCTTCCCTCCTTTCCAGGTTGGTAAAATGAGGACCCAGATTATTGGGGGCAAGATGATAACTTTGTAAACAACTTAGTGAGGGCTGTAAAGCACTGTGAAGCAGTGTCTGTCTCCATCCATCCATCCATCCATCCATCCATCCATCCATCCATCCATCCATCCATCCATCCATCCATCCATCTCTGCTGCTGCTACTCTATTGCTGCCAGGATACTGGGTTAAGTTTGATCACTTTGCCAGTCTACATCTTATACTTTTTTCCCCCATGGACCTCTTTTTGTCCTGTTTATTGCTTGTAATTACTCTATTTTTAGGAAGGAAGGAAGGAAGGAAGGAAGGAAGGAAGGAAGGAAAGAAAGAAAGAAGGAGCAAGTCAGTGGAAGGGAAGGAAGTTTCTGGTCTCCTGGGGCTAGGAAATTCAAAACAATGTGTGACAGAACTAGAGCCGAGGTGGCGCAGTGGTTAAATGCAGCACTGCAGGCTACTGCTAGATCAGCAGTTCAGCGGTTCAAATCTCACCGGCTCAGGGTTGACTCAGCCTTCCATCCTTCCGAGGTGGGTAAAATGAGGACCCAGATTGTTGGGGGCAATATGCTGACTCTCTGTAAACCGCTTAGAGAGGGCTGAAAGCCCTATGAAGCGGTATATAAGTCTACTGCTATTGCTATTGCTATTGTGATGATGGTGAAATATTCCAAGTATTTAGAACTAGAAGTCAGCAACTACCAAACTTTTGAGATCCTCTATGAGAAAGTGGTGATTCAAACTCTAACCCTGGCATCTTGGTTGGCCTTCCTCATTATAGAACTATCAGGATGCGTCAATGTTTTAATGTTGCCAATTGTGCAAGATGCATGTTGTCATTCAGACCTTTGGTTCCCTCTGATGTTTTCCTACTGCGTGTTCCATATCATTTTACAGTATGCTATCCTTTCCCTCCTCTTCCTCCCCTTTTAATGGCATGAACCATTAACTCAAATCCTTCTCCTCCTTCGGAATGAATGGAGGAGCCGGCACAATGTTCTCCGTTAATTGTGAATGAATCTCTACTCTTCCAGCCCTTCCCTTCCTCCCTTCACAAATTAACCTCATAGCCATTATCCTATTTAGCTTCTCTTAAATCCCCTTCGGAAGCAGTAAGACCAATCTTCAATCTGTCACCAGGGATTTGATCCACGTTTCCTGCTCATCTCTCCTAATCTCTGTCCCCTTAGTGAACAGTAAACATGGGGCCTATCCATTCCTGCTTATGGGCAAAGGCTTGCAATAAAAGTAACCCTTTGTCATCCTAAGCCCTGGATTCACAAACACACACACACACACAAAAACACCCCCAAACCCAAACCATGTAATTTACCACCTACCAGCTACGAGATTCACACAGCCCTTAAAAACAAGGCACAGGAGCGTGAATATCAACAGCCAAAATCTCCTGCAAACACTCCGCTAAATCTAATGTAACAAATTTGACTTTTATGTCCCCTCTGAAATTATGCCTACAGTGGGGGGGGGGGGAGCATACACTATGTACAGTAGATACTATCCAGAAATTGTGGATGCTCCATCACTTGAGGATTTAAAGAAGAGATTGAACAGTTACTTATCTGAGGTGGTATAGGTTCTCCTGCTTGAGCAAGGGGCTGGACTAGACCACCTCCATGGTCCCTTCCAGCTCTATTGTAATTCTTATTCTTATTCTATTCTATTATTTTCTGTTCTACTCTACTCTACTCTACCCTACTCTACTCAACTCTACCCTACTCTACTCAACTCTACCCTACTCTACTCAATTCTACCCTACTCTACTCTACTCAACTCTACCCTACTCTACTCAACTCAACTCTACCCTACTCTACTCTACTCAACTCTACTCTACTCTACCCTACTCTAGTCTAAATGATATTTTCCCTCGGTTTGATTGATGCTTGTTCCAGCTTGTGGACATTTTACTCTGGGATTACACATTTCTGTGACTAGTAGCTCACCATGTCTGTTTTTGCATTGCTGATGATTGTTTCATGTTTGCCAGTGTTGATTGTGCAGGATTGTCTGAAAGATGCTTTTTGAAAAGGCACCTGGAGTTTGTTTTTTTCCTTGAGGAAGACATTTTGCTTCTCACCAAAGAAGCTTCTTCAATTCTGACCGAATGACTGGGGAAAGTGGGAAAAGGAAGGATTTATATTCCAAAAAAAGTTTACATACAATTCTGCATCCAAAGGAATATAAATCCTTCCATTTTCTCTCCCCCCTCCCCCAATCGACCATCCATCCAGAACTGATGAAGCTTCTTGGATAAGAAGTGAAACTTCCTCAAGGGAAAACAAAGCAAGTCCAGTTGACTTTTGAAAAAGCACTTTTAAGACAACTATGAGCCAAATGATTGAGAATCTCCATAGACATTAAGCAGAATTCTACTCATAGACTATAATTCTTTATTGGGCAAGTTTGATTGGACACCCCAAAAATTTGTCTTTGGTGCATAAGCATAATATTCATCAAGAATCATAAGGTACAACACTTACTGATTGTCATAGGTTACTCATAAGCAATCAAATTATTCTAGGAAACAAATAAGACAATATACAATTTAAAGATACAAGCAACATAGTTATAGTCCTGTGGAAAGAAATAGATACTAGGAAGGAAGAGAAGAATAATAGTAATGCAGACTTAGTAAATAGTTTGACAGTGTTGAGGGAATTATTTGTTGAGCAGAGTGATGGCATTCGGGGAAAAAAACTGTCCTTGTTTCTAGTTGTTCTGGTGTGCCATATAGCATCGTTTTGAGGGTAGGAGTTGAAACAATTTATGTCCAGGATGCGAGGGGTCTGTAGATAGTTTCACAGCCCTCTTTTTGACTTGTGCAGTATACAGATCCTCAATGGAAGGCAGGTTGGTAGCAGTGGTGGGTTTCAAAAATTGTTTGAACCTACTCTGTGGGTGTGGCCTCCTTTGTGGGAGTGGCCTGCCACCCATGTGACTGGATGGGAGTGGCTTGCCACTCGTGTGACCTGATATGAAGATGCCAATGACACTTGTCAGAACCACCTTAAATTACCTCACACACAGCACTGGCATGCATAAGAATATGATGTAAACTTGTTTTATAAAAGGCATCTTTGGTTTGCGTTAAAACAACTTCAAGACACGCAATGTTCTGATTGCACCACAAACGCAGTAGTCATCCTTACCTTTCACAGAGGCACTGAGTTTTATAAATAGGAGCATGATAGTGTAGAATAATCATATCCAAGGACCAGTGGTGGGTTTCAAAAATTTTTGGAACCTCTTTTGTAGGTGTGGCCTGCTTTCCGGGTCCACTGGTGGAACCTCTTCTAACCGGTTCAGTAGATTTGACGAACCGGTTCTACCGAATAGGTGCGAACTGGTAGGAACCCACCTCTGGTTGGTAGCCAATGTTTTTGCTGCATTTCTAATTATCCATTGAAGTCGATGTCTGTCTTGTTGGGTTGCAAAGCCAAACCAGGCAGTTATAGAGGTGCAGATGACAGACTCGATAATTCCTCATGGAGGAAAGTAATTATTTAATCTACAATCTAGATTTTTTTTAAAGCTTTTCCTTCATTTGGGAGGTTTGTGGGGCTGAGGTGGGGGAACTCAAGGTTGCATATTTCCCTCCCTCCCACTTACTTGAAGAAAGGCAGAGTGAAGCCTGTGAAGATTGCGATGCTTAAGAAACTGCCCCTGTTTTGTGTAGCTGCTTGAAAGAGCGTACGTGGGCGTTACAAGGAGGGAAATAGATTTAACTTAAGAGACATTTCTGTTGCTGTTGTGGAAATGACTTCATGTTTAGATCCCATTACCCCGATGTCTGCTTTTGGTGGTGGCATTTTGATGCAATAAAAATGCCACCCCGTCTCAAAACAACAAAAAGAATTGCAAAGAATTTCCAGAAGTCAGTTACCTAAAGTGATGACACGAACGCCAGAAGTGTTGGCAGAAACCTATTGCTGTGCCTGGGTGATGACAGGCCTATTACTTTCACTTTCTACA
The DNA here is from genome assembly GCF_009769535.1 of Thamnophis elegans. Classification (NCBI taxonomy): domain Eukaryota; kingdom Metazoa; phylum Chordata; class Lepidosauria; order Squamata; family Natricidae; genus Thamnophis; species Thamnophis elegans. The sequence continues at coordinate 9,525,976 of NC_045556.1, read as the reverse complement.
AATCAAAAAAAAAGGGAGGGGTGGGAGAAAGGCTGGAGAAGAGGAGAGACATTTTTCCAAATGAAGGTTTGTCAGCTGGAAGCGTTTTTGAACACGCGAACGTACACACACACACACACACACACACACACACATGTACACATAAACACATACAGAGTGAAAACCTGGCACCTTCGCAACTTAAAAGAAATAATGAGGAGACTGGGAAGAAGTGATGGGTTGTTTAAGCGTAGCAACATACGGTGATGTCTTTACATCCAGCTAGACGTTTCTCTCTCTCTCTCTCTCTCTCTTTTTCTCTCTCTCTCTCCCTCCCTCCACTCCCCTCCCTCTAACTTTCACACACGTCTTTCTCGTTTCCTCCTTGAACTCAATATCTTCCATGTGCAAAGCATTCTGCATCTTACTGGGTCAGAGCCAGTGGTGGGATCCAGCCGGTTCGCACCTATCTGGGAGAACCGGTTGTTAACTTTTTAAGCATTTTGGAGAACCGGTTGTTGGAAGAAATCTCCTTTTATTTTTTCCCCACTTTACAGGGCTAATCCTGTAAGGAAGGCAGGAAGGAAACACTCTGGTGGTGTTTCTAGCCTAATCTTGATCGCCCTGCTTACAGAAACTGCCTCTCTGGTTAACCCTTATTACATTGTAACCGCTAAGCGAAGTGCCCATCGATGTGAGTGACGTTGAGTTGGCCACGCCCACCCAATCACATGACCACCAAGCTATGCCGACCCAGCTGGTCATTAGGACAGAGAACTGGTTGTTAAATTATTTGAATCCCACCAGGTCAGAGCCTGATCTTTTCGAGAGGGGGGGCATGGGCATTTCATGACATTTAATTACATAGTATTAACTAATAGGGATGTGGGGGCTCAGTGACTAAGATGCTGAGCTTGTCAATCAGAAAGGTTGGCAGTTTGGTGGTTCGAATGCCTAGCGCCGCGTAACGGAGTGAGCTCCCGTTCCTTGTCCCAGCTTCTGCCAACCTAGCAGTTCGAAAGCACGTAAAAAATTCAAGTAGAAAAATAGGAACCACCTTTGGTGGGAAGGTAACAGCCTTCCATGTGCCTTCGGCATTGAGTCATGCCGGCCACATGACCCCGGAGATGTCTTTGGACAGCGCTGGCTCTTCAGCTTTGAAATGGAGATGAACACCGTCCTGTAGAGTCGGGAACAACTAGCATGTGCGAGGGGAACCTTTACTTCTGCCTTAATGCTATTGGGTTGGTTCAAGTATTAAATTAAAGGCAAGACAAGAAACAATGGATGGAAACTAACCAAAGGAGAGAAGCAACCTAGAACTAAGGAGAAGTTTCCTAACACTGAGAGCAATTAACCAGCGGAACGACTTGTCTTCAGAAGTTGTGGGTGCTACATCACTGGAGGCTTTCAAAAAGAGAGTGGACAACCATTTGTCTGAAATGATACAGGATCTCCTGCTCAAGTGTGGTGGGGGGTCCTCCAAGGTCCCTTCTTTCTCTATTATTCTATCTTCTAAATCAGGGGTCACCAACCTTTCGGACCTCAAGGACCACTAAATTCATAATTTTAAATCTCGCGGAGCACTAGTATATATATATATATATATATATATATATATATATATATATGTATATGTATATGTATATGTATATGTATATGTATATGTATATGTATATGTATATGTATATGTATATGTATATGTATATGTATATGTATATGTATATGTATATGTATATGTATATGTATATGTATATGTATATGTATATGTATGTATGTATATACATACATACATACATACATACACACACACACATACATATATACATATATACATATATACATATATACATATATACATATATACATATATACATATATACATATATACATATATACATATATACATATATACATATATACATATATACATATATACATATATACATATATACATATATACATATATACATATATACATATATACATATATACATATATACATATATACATATATATATATATATATATATATATATAAAAAGATAAATAGTATTTAGTGCAATATAAAAAAATTCAAATAATTTTTTCTGCAGACCACCAAAATTTTCTCACGGACCACCAGTGGTCCATTGGTTGGTGACCACTGTTCTAAATCAGCACTACCAGAAATACATTTTAGACCCTTTGAAACCCTATGCCTACTTATAGTGGGATAAGTTAACTGTCATGATGACGGCTATGTACATGTCCTATTATCTTAGTTGTGTCTATCTCTATCAGTTTCATATGATCAAACAAACCAAATTAATAATGTTTCTGATCTATGCCTGATTGCATTTCCCCAAAAGCAGGGGTCTTCTGCTTACCGCTTGCTCACTGGTGGTATCTCTAGCCACAGGGCCATGGAAAAGGAGTTGGAGAGGCACACTCTGCAAATTGATAAAACAGAGCAGTTGCATAAAGGGCTGAGTGTAAAAAGGATGTATAGATCACACCCAGTGACTGGCAGAGAAAGGACATCCTCGGTCTGGGGAGGAAAGGGCCCCAGCTGCACAATCTTAGTACCAGTGGTATCCCTGACACAACCAGGATATGCAGAGGCCAAAGCCCAGCTGTGATGAATTAACGCATTCTTTCCAGATTTGATCCGGAACTTGTTTAAATCGGTAGTGTAGAAAGTTAGCACTCACCCCTCTCCTAGAAGAATGAAGTATTTTGAGAAATATTAAAAAGGAAGAATATTATACTTCCCGGGATGAGAAATGGAGAAACATGCTCTTGGAGTCAGAAAGCAGCCCTCACCTTCCTTAATAACCCTCAGCAGTTGTCAGCACTTAAGGGATAAAGAGATAGCTAGCTCTGGGTCTTCATTTAACAAATCTCGGGAGGATGGAAGGCTGAGTCAACCTTGAGTGTGGTGAGATTTGATCTGCCAAAATGCTGGCAGCCAATGATCAGTAGAAGTAGCCCATGGCATGACAAAACCGCGCTCGACTAAGCCGCGCCCGATTAAACCGCGTCGCTGACGTCATCAACAGGGCGACAACAGCGAGCGCGGAGAAAGAAGGGCGCTTTAAATAGCGCTTTGAAAGCAAGCCGATTCAACTTAAGGTAAGGGTTAGGTTTAGGGTTAGCTTTAGGGTTAGGTTTAGGGTTAGGTTAAGGGTTAGGGTTAGGTTTAGAGTTAGGTTAAGGGTTAGGGTTAGGTTAAGGGTTAGGATTAGGTTTAGGGTTAGGTTAAGGGTTAGGTTTAGGGTTAGGTTAAGGGTTAGGTTTAGGGTTAGGTTTAGGATTAGGTTTAGGGGGGTTAGGTTTAGGTTTAGGGGTTAATTTTAGGTTTAGCATTTACAGCGTGCTTCTGTCTCCGCGCTGTTGTCGCCCTGTTGATGACGTAAGCTACGCGGTTTCGTTGAGCGCGGTTTAGTCGAACGCGGTTTCGTGGTGGAATCGAAGTAGCCTGCAGTACTGCACTCTAACCACTGCACCACCGTGGCTCATTACTACTGTAGTTTTGCCAATAAATCATGGCTTGTTGCATTATGTAACCCTAACCATGGAGCTGGAAAAGACCGTAGTTCAGGAATCCAAATTCATGCATCTCCTAAGATGGCTTTTCCAGCCTTTGCTTGAAAGTAGCTGGGTAGCATGAGTGCACCACCTCCCTGGGAGGGTTCCCGAATATTCTGCCAAAATTTGCCTTGCCATACATTTGTCTTGTATTTGGATTCCAAGGCAACAGAGAACAGTTTGTGGCCTTCTATTGTGCTGTGCCCAAGTTAAGACCCTTCCGCATAAGTTAAGACACCGTTGTGAAAATCAATCGGCTCACAACAGCCAACAATAAAACAACAAAGGAATTGAATACTTTGAGGAGGGTTTAAAGGCGACTCTAAATTATGCTCCCATCCAAATAGAAATCTAATGCTACTAAGACTAACTGTGATCCATGAGATCCCTCAAAGTAAAAGAGGACAGAAATAGATTTCTGTGTTAAGGAATTTGAAATAAAACATGTATTCAATTGTTTTGTAAAAGAATGACTTGATTTCCCTTCCCATCCCATCCCACCCCTTCCCTTCCTCTTTTGCTCCTTTCAGAGCTATCATGGATATGATGTACTCATCATTACATGGTGCTAGATTACATGGTTTCCGGAGCCTTATCTTATATGTCTACCTATCTCCTTATTATAAAGTGTCAAGGGTAGAGAACATATCAAATAGAAATGTGAAGAAATTATCCATTAAATTCAATACAAAAAACAGAACTGAATATGTGTTGTATGGGGATTTTTAGAAGTTGTTTGGGGTGTTGATGGCTGGCTATTAAGTCACTGGTTGTTGTTTCCTTATGTACAATTAAGTTGTTGGTTGTTGTTTCCTTATGTACAACAAAGTCATTGGGTTGTTGTTTCCATATGTACAATTAAGTCATGGCTGTTATTTCCAGTTCCACCACGAAACCGCGTTCGACTAAACCGCGCTCGACTAAACCGCATAGCTGACGTCATCAACAGCGCGACAACAGCGTGGAGACAGAAGCACGCTGTAAACGCTAAACCTAAAATTAACCCCTAAACCTAAACCTAACCCCCCTAAACCTAATCCTAAACCTAACCCTAAACCTAACCCTAACCTAACCCTAAACCTAACACTTAACTTAACCCTAAACCTAATCCTAACCCTTAACCTAACCCTAAATCTAACCCTAACCCTTAACCTAACCCTAACCCTAACCCTAACCCTAAACCTAACCCTAACCCTAACCCTAAAGCTAACCCTAATCCTAACCCTTACCTTAAGTTGAATCGGCTTGCTTTCAAAGCGCTATTTAAAGCACCCTTCTTTCTCCGCGCTCGCTGTTGTCGCCCTGTTGATGACGTCAGCGACGCGGTTTAATCGGGCGTGGCTTAGTCGAGCGCAGTTTTGTCGTGCCACGGTTATTTCCTTATGAACAATTAAGTCATCGCTTGTTGTTTCCTTGTGTACAAGGAAGCGCAAGGAAACAACAACCAACATACAAAGCCACCTACAACAGCAGTGACGTGCGGTGAGGTTTATGGCTGGTGAGGCAAAAAGAAAGAAAGCGGCTTTTGGCCGCTTTCAAGAAAGAAAGAAAGTGCCAGCCCGCCAGCAGAGGCGGGTAAAAGACCCACCTCTGCTGGCGAGCTTCCCCGACACAGAAAGAAAGCTGGTAGGCTGCCCTCCCTGCCTCTCCCTCTGAGTGAAGAAAAACACACACACATGCAAATTACTTACAATTACTTACAAATTACATTAATTTTGAATTCCTCCCCCTCCCTCCGACCCACATGCCTTTTCCAGCTGTTTCACAGAGGATTTCAACTCTGCTCTTGCCTGCCATGATGAAAATGTAAAAATGTAAAAGGAAAAAGGCAAGAGCTGCTGAGGTCAGGCTGGGTTAGCTGCTGCCAGAGTCCCCAATGGATGACTCTGCTTAACTGTTTAAAAAAGCCTATAAAAAAACGCCCTCTACAGGAGGCGGCAAGAGAACCACGTGCCTCATCTACATAAGGAATTTTTCAGCTTTTAACCCTTGCTTAACTCTGCTCGAGTGATCATAAAGTCAGACTAAATGAGGCACATGGTTCTCCTGCCTCCTCCTGTAGAGAGCACTTTTTTAGAGGCTTTTTTAAACAGTTAAGCACTAAGCAAAGTCATCCACTGTGACTCTGGCAGCAACTACCTCAGCCTTTTTCCTTTTAATTTTCTTTTCTTTTCATGATGACAGTGGTGAGGCTCTGCCTCCCCTGCCTCCCCTGCCTGCACATCACTGTACAACAGGTACCACGTAAACACAACACAAGGAACAGCCCAAAGCACAGAGAGAAGCTCCCTGAAGATGGGCTCCAGCAGAAGTGAGAAAGCTCGGAAGACTAAAACTCTGGTCCCAGGGACTGACCCAGAATGGATCCTGCAACATTTTCCTGTGGATATGTGCATTTGTCTTCATCTGCAACGAAATCATGGCTGTTTTTGCACACTGAATTATAAATTCTCAACCACTCCTCCAGGAAGTCAATGAGGGAATATTTCCAGGTAGTATAACATTGCATAGCCTATTTTCATAATAGTGCTATGGAACTCCAGAATTTCCCAGGAAATTCTAGCATTGTGCAAAAATAAAAAAAGTATGGTTCATGGGTTAAGTAATTACTCATTCCATTTAAACACCGAGCAATACATTTATCTGTAGATTAGTATTGAATTACTTAGGCTAAATTACATAAAATGCAGCATGAATCAGCTTGGCTGGAAGGCTCAGATTTCAAATCTTGTCCAAAAACATATTCCACGGAAAACAAGGGACGGCATTTGATGATTGTTTGGTGAAATGTCTTTTTAATAGTTTTTGCCAAGTTCTAAAAAGAATAAAAACTTTTCCCCCATTGTAACGTAGAGACCTAAAGAGTTGCTCTCTGGGTCAAAATAACTAAAAGCTAGAGTATTTGGAATAATGAATCCAGATTCAATTGCCCCGTTCAAGGAAACATAACACAGACTGAGCAAAACTGTAAAAAAATGCAAGTAATATGATCCACGATTTGGAACTATTTCCTTACTGGGGATGGTCCAAGTTAGTTATCTTTAGAAAAGAGCCAAATCTTTTGCCTTATGAAACCCTCTACGTACAGAGAGATATTTATCAAAAACTTTTCTGAAGGTTTGGAGAGGTCATGGCAGAGGAAGGGAACCTGATATAGAAGAGTAGGTAAAGCTGGGGAGCGGAGTTAAATGTGTTATCAACCCAGAATTGTTACGTTCCCACAAATGCTCCAAGTTCAATCCCTCTTGAATTTTGTTGGCACTTATCTCGTGCCAATTTAGCATTGAACTAAAGAGCAATAGCACTTAAGACTTCCATACCGCTTCACAGTGCTTTACAGCCCTCTATAAGCAGTTTACAGAGTCAGCATATTGCCCCCAACAATCTGGGTCCTCATTTGACCGACTTTGGAAAGATGGAAGGCTGAGTCAATCTTGAGCCACTTAGGATCAAACTCCTGGCAGTGGGCAGAGTTTGCCTGCGATATTGCATTCTAACCACCGCGCCATTAAGGCTCCTAAATAACTTAATTAAATCTTCTGTTCACTTGATTCTTGTGTCTAGGGTTAAATAAGTCTTCTGTGCTGCAACTTAACGTGTGAGCCTGATTGTTTGGACCTGAGATTCATATAGGCATCGTAACACTGTATACATTCCTTGATGGGTTTTTTTTTTGCTTATTTTTGGACACCTAAAAGCAAAGCTATGGCCTGGTGATTCGGTTGCCATGCCTGTTGAAAAGAGTATGCCTGATCTCCCTGGAAGCCTCTTCTTGATGATCTAGTGAAATTATTAGAAACATAGGAAATGCTGCCTTTCCCGATACGCCTGTCCTAGTCCAACTTGCATGGACATTCTTATTTTCCCTTTCTAAGGGGAAGATGCATGACGAAACTCTCCAGATATGTTGAAGTTCAACTCCATTTGCCATTTATGATGGGCCTTATAGGGATTGAAGTCCAACGTATAATCAGTGGCTCAAGTGGCCTCCAGAAGTTGTGAATGCTCCAAGAGATTTTAAAGAAGGTATCGGAAAATCATTTGTCTGAAGTTGTGTAGGGTTTCCTGCCTTAGCAAGGGGTTAGACTAGAAGACCTCCAAGGTTCCTTCCAACTCTGTTATTCTATTCTATTCTATTCCATCCCATTCCATTTTTGGAAAACTCAGGTTTAGCCTGGGATATAGTCTATTCCAGTGGTAGCCAACCTGGTCCCTACCGCCCACTAGTGGGTGTTCCAGCTTTCATGGTGGGCAGTAGGGGTTTGCTGTAACTCTGCTTTATAAATTTTATAAAGTAAAGTTACTTCCCTACTTTATAAATCACCATTAATATGGAACCAGTGGGCAGTTAGAAAATTTTACTATTAACAGAGATACAAAAGTGGGCAGTAGGTATAAAAAGGTTGACTACCCCTGGTCCTTTCAGAGATATGCAAAGAAGAACATCATCAAGAAACCTAAGAGAAAGCTCTCTAATTTTGACGCATGGCTTTAAATACTGGGAATAAATGGGAAGAGGAAGGGAAAGATGTATTAAATTGATGCATTGGCAGTAAGAAAATCCAGACTTCTGCTCAATAGTTACGTTGGGAGTTTTTCCAGAGGCAAATAGTGGATAGACAGAAAAAGACGTGAGTGGTAATCTTGAATGATGCTCAGGAATAATTTGGAAATTCTTTCACTCCTGAACTGTAAGAGGATTTCATGGTCCTTGTTCAGTATATAGTGGGGTTATTTTTATGTATTCTGCGACATATTTTGTGGTTTGTGATAGTTTTTTGTTTGCTTTCTGGTCTTTAAAAAAAAGACATTCACAAGATTGGTCTGCTCACTTATAAAAAGACTCTTCTTCCCATGCTGAAGGAATTTATTATAAGAAACCACGGACAAGGGTGAGCTATAAAAGAGGAGAAAAATGCCTCTAGTATATATGTGCTCTTTTAATTATTTTGCAAATTATATATGATTGGCTCCGAGACACTCAGCTACTGCATGTATTGAAAAATCACTGGGGTTTAATTCAGATCATTGCTAATAAATCACCTCCATCTCAATGGATCAGCCTAACTAAGGCTGCATCCTGCTCTTTATTTGTTTATCAATAAAGGGCATCCAGATTTTATTAGACTCAGATGCGTACTTTTCGCTGGGTTCACTACCCACAGCTAAGAATACGAATTTTCACAACTCGGCTAAATAAACTGCCAAAAGAGCTCATAAAAGTAATACGTTAGATTTGTCCCAACAATATTTCACCATGTTATACCTAAGAGCAGAGGTGGGTTTCAACCGGTTCGCGGCGGTCCCCGCGAACCGGTTGGTCGGCGAACCCGGAAGTAAGTAACTTCCGGGAACAGCGAAGGGCCCACCCGCCCGCCCGCGTTCCTTATCTGGTTTTGACGAGTTCTGCGCTTCCACGCATGCACAGGACACATACAGCGCCTGCGCGATCCTCCAGGAGCATCTGGAGCATCGCACAGACGCTAGTACGCAACCCGGAACCGGTTGGAACGGGGCGAGAAACCCACCCCTGCCTGAGAGCTATGGATAGTCCAAGCTCTGGTTCAAATGACACACCTCTGCCTCAATAGCACAGTCTCAATTATTCTGGTTAAAATGGCCAGGTGTGGCAGGTCCTGCCACATTGTCATCGGCCATCGTGAATTCATCCTGTTCTGCTAAGAATGGAGAGAAGAGACCATCTGATTAAATGCAAATGATGGCCAGGAGGCCGAAGCGAATGCAGCTACAACCCTACTGTACACAGTAAGCAAAGTGAGATATGCAAGATTATTTGCCTAGGCAAAATGGACCTGAAACATTGTCTAAGTCCACAGAGTTCTCTAAGCCAGAAAAGCATTTTGAAGGGGCTCAGACGGACAGCTCTCTAATTCACTGAACTATTAGTAGTAGTAGGAGGAGGAGGTAAAGTACTGTCAGACTTCCAATAGTCTGTTAGAATATTAGTTCAAGAAATGAAAAGACGCTTGCTCCTGGGGAGGAGAGCTATGGCTAATCTAGACAGCATACTAAAAAGCAGAGACATCATCCTGCCAACAAAAGTGTGTATAGTCAAGGCTATGGTTTCACACCAACTTTCACAGCAATGGATGGCTGTGAAAGTTGGATTCTAAGGAAGGCTGAGCGCCAAAGAATGGAGGCCTTTGAACTCTGGTGCTGGAGAAGACTCCTGCGAGTCCCTTGGACTGCAAGGCAATCCAACCGGTCAGTCCTAGAGGAGATCAACCCTGACTGCTCTTTAGAAGGCCAGATCCTGAAGAGGAAACGCAAATACTTTGGCCACCACTGAGAAGGAAGGACTCACCTAATGCTGGGAACGATGGAGGGCAGAAGAAGAAGGGGGCGGCAGAGAATGAGATGGTTGGATGGAGTCACTAAAGCAACAGGTGTGACCTTAAATGGACTCCAGAGGAAGGGAGAGGACAGGAAGGCCTGGAGGGACGTTGTCCATGGGGTTGCAATGGGTCGAATCCATGTTCACACTCACTTTTCCTTCTTGGCCTACTTTTGATCGTGTACCATCTCCCCCACGTGTCCCTCCAACCCCATGAATAAACCATGTTCTAAAAAAGACCCTGATGAGCTTCTCAAGACTATGGAGTCAGCGGGAGGTTAAGCAGTACTTCTGGCCCATCGCCCAGGAACACACGTTCACCAGATGAAAAAAAATATATATACGGCTAATCCTGACAATCTGATTAATGCATTTGTGGAGCTTAATGGGAAGAAACGAGAGTTAAATCCTATGAAAGGACATCTGGAGGTCCTCTTGGAATTCATTCATGAAGGGAATCAATGGTCTATACCTGCATACACTAAATCCTTATTACCCAGAAGTTGGGTGCATGAAGGATTTCAGTGGTCTTTAACTCAACAGCGATCACCTCATATATTGCAATTTGATTATCATAAGTAAAGACAGAGAAGCTCTTGGGGGCGGGTGTCTTTTTTTTGTCTTAAGTAACAAATTATATTCCAGAAAGAGGCAAAAATAAAGCAGATGTTACAACATCAGGCAAGATATGGATGAGTGTGAAGGACTCATCTGTGCTGTTTTCAAACGTAAAAATATGTTTAGGTTGCTACAATACCAATAGCAATAGCAGTTAGACTTATATACCGCTTCATAGGGCTTTCAGCCCTCTCTAAGCGGTTTACAGAGTCAGCCTATCGCCCCCAACAACAATCCGGGTCCTCATTTTACCCACCTCGGAAGGATGGAAGGCTGAGTCAACCCTGAGCCGGTGATATTTGAACAGCCGAACTGCAGAACTGCAGTCAGCTGAAGTAGCCTGCAGTGCTGCACTCTAACCACTGCGCCACCTCGGCTCCTCCTACAGAACCGGTCCTGTGTAAAAATGGATGTGCCCGTTATGTCAAGGAAATGGTTTTCTGCCTAACATTGTGAAGACCAAGAGAAAAATCCCAACATCTGGCTGTGGTTGGTCAAAATAAGACCGGTGAGTTGTCTAAGCTCTTTTATGGCAGTGTTAAATTCCCAAACGGAAAGCTATGTTTGTCTTTGTGTGGGGGTAAATTTGTAAACCGGACTGAAATAAAAAACAACAACGAGGTACTATAATTCACCCGAGATCCTGGAAAATAGAATCCGCCAAAGATACAAGAGTAATCTGTAATGACATGCCACATTTGATCTATGGCAATGGTCCCAAGATTTTCTACCCAGAACTATGGCACTTGAGCATCCATCAGAAAGTTTTCTTATCAGAGTTTGATTCAGAAGAATGCTGGTCAGTCCCTTCTGTTAGCTGTCACCGTTGCGGATCTCATAAACAATGATGGTTTGCTGAAGTATTCTTGGTTGTTTGGGTTTCTCAGTGTGTGTGCGCGTGTGTGTGTGTGCGTGTGTCAGGCCTGCATTTATATTCCTTTTAGAATTTTGGCCTGCCACACTTTCTCATATTTCATTATGCTGTTTCTTTAAGTATAGTCGATGGGTGGGGGGAATAGAAGGAGTAGGATTCTGGAATGTATTGTTTTCATTCTTTGCTAGAAGTCAAGGCCATCCTTTGTCTCCACACTTTCACACCCGACCGGAAGAAGCTGGGTGTGGATGCCAGCGTGGAAGAAGAAGATTGGACCATGTGATGGATTGTGAGTGTGGGGACAAGATCATGAACTTTTAACTGGGTGGAATTCTGATGTCATTTCCAGTATTGGGATTAACACAGATGTGCCTAAGATGTCTGTCTTATTAAATTGGAACAAAAAGGATAGTTTGCCTTGGACTCTGATTTAATTCTGCATGATACTTGGAACGCTGACATTGTGTGTGTGGAAGGAAATTTTGTTTTCCTCTTTTAGGGTGGATTTGTCCTAAATAAATTGTGCTAAGAATTGTTGAGTGAGTAACACCCACTCACAACTTAATCATTTTTCTTCCATTGCTAATCATTTCAATTTGGCCAAAGCTTTTTTGTGAAGCATATGTTCAGACAGTGAGGAGGTTGGGGAGGAACATGGGCCACTCCTGGAGTTTGGAGAAGGCTCTGATGAGGGCTCTGTGTTGGAGGAAGAGAGGGGGCCAGAACCGTATGCCAGTTATCAGCTGCCTTTGGAGTCAGACATCAGTGAGGCAGACAAACAGCTGGAGCCTGTTCCCAGTGTGTGCATGTGCAGAGTTGCTAGACAAAGGGAAGAGCTAAAGAACAGGAGTCAACTTGGGAGTAAAGTCACAGCTGGAAAATGAATGGCCCCTCCCAGAGGAAATAAAAGAGGAGCAAAAGGGGAATGGAGTTTGCAGGAGACAATTAGTTCACTTAATTGGCTCATGACTCTCCGAGACTCCTTGACCAGTTTTGCAGAGATCGGCCAAGTCAGATAAGGTCTGTGACTGTAAATCCTCCCTTGAAAGACTTTGCTGGATGTGAATGAGCAGAATTCATAGTCAATTAATAAAAGGAGTATTTGTCGGGACCAGGAGTTTGCTTCATGCTCTTAGGAAGCCTAGGTCAGAACAGTTGGATCAACTGATGGTCAAACTCTTTGGGACAATGCTTTGACTGCAAGGTCATAAAGCAGAAAAATCACGATCTGCTTCCGAAGCTCTCCTGATCAAGAGCCTGGACCTTGGGATGGAAATGTCCTCCATGCTCATTCTTCCTACTCATTGAAATGGAGACGACAAACCAAGCACTTCTCCATCTTCTCTATTTGAGCTGTGAAGGGGATGGGCCAGGTTGGGTTGGAGGGTGACATTGCTTAGATTAGCATATTAATATGATCCAAACTCATTTACATATCGCAAGCTGATGTGGAGACACAAGGCAATTATCCAAGAATTGAATGCCTATCATTTGAACTCTTATTTACATTTAATTGGCTGTCTTATTTACACTTGGATTCTCTCTTCATTTAATCTGTGCTTGATCTAGATGGCGGCACTTTTAGCTTCGACTGTTCTGTTAATCCTTTCTTCAGATTGTATTTGGTTCTGCATTTCTATTTATAGCTGCTTCAGTCACCTTTAGTGCCTCTTGGTGGAGAGGAGGCATTAAAAACACCAACCGACCAATCAATTATTCATCCTCAGATTAGCCCTATCAATTCTTCGTTGAGATCCTCAAGAATTTTAAAATCATATAGGCTTTTCCATTTCAGGAAAAAAAAAAAAACCAAGCTGGCAAGCTATACAGCAGCTTTCAAGCTGGCAAGATATGCAGCTTTACCCTAAAACAGATAGTAGACTCCTGTAACATTACGAATCTGGACTTGGCAATCTCTTTAGAGTAGATTTGGAATGTTGAAAGCCTGTAGCAATCACTTTTGCAAAATGAGTGGGAAGAAAGGGATAACTTAAAATAGGCAGAACACCTAAATGCAACACCAGTTCTAAAAACATACTGGGCACTGGGAAGCTGTGGCATTTGATCACCTGAATGGTTTTAGATCAGAGGTGGGTTCCTACCAGTTCGCACCTATTCAGTAGAACCGGTTCATCAAATCTACCGAACCGGTTAGAAGAGGTTCCACCAGTGGACCCAGAAAGCAGGCCACACCTACAGAAGAGGGTCTAAAATTTTTTGAAACCCACCACTGTGACAGAGACAGACAGACAGAGAGACAGACAGGTACAGCATTGGTATATGATTTATATATTGCCAACCCAACCATTAGATTATATTCCTAACACAGCTCTTCTGCCTGGAATCCACACTTAATATCGGACATTAATACAATCGAGCGGGTCCAGAGATATTTTGAGTATGAGAAGAGTCCTCCACTCCTCACAGTAGAATCCCTTATGCCGCCAGGCTTGAAATTTTGGGCTTGGACAACCTTGAACTACGTCGTCTACAGTCTGACCTAAGCATAGCACACAAAATTGTCTGCTACAACGTCCTACCTGTCAATGACTACTTCAGCTTCAACCGCAATAATACGCGGGCAAACAATAGATACAAACTCAAGGTAAACCACTCCAAACTCGATTGCAGAAAACAGGACTTCAGCAACAGAGTGGTCAATGCCTGGAATGCTCTACCTGACTCCGTTGTTACATCCTCGAACCTCCACAACTTCAACCTTAAACTGTCTACCATGAACTTCACCCCATTCCTAAGAGGTCCGTAAAGGGGACATGCATAAGTGCACCAGTGTGCCTACCGTCTCTGTCCTACTATCCCCATTGATTTGTACTCATTTCATGTGTTCATGTTGGTTCCATCACAAATCCGCGAAGCCCTTATCCGCAGAGACATAAGCGCGAAGACTAATTCGCACCGTTCGAAGCGCTAAGGAAAAATGCGACCCTACCATGATGACATAATCGCGCAGGGCAAATCCGTGCATTCCCAAGCACTCAGTACCCTAAACCTAACCCTAAACCTAACCCTAACCCTAAACCTAACCCTAACCCTAAACCTAACCCTAAAACAAACCCCTAAACCTAATCCTAACCCTTACCTTAATTGAAATCGGCTTTCTGCCGCGGCGCCGTTTTAAAGCGCCCTTCTGTTGCCGCGCTGTTGTCACGGCGGTGATGACGCGTGGTGATGATGTCACGGCTTTAGCGATGCGATTTTATCACCGCTATTTTGATGAGCACGGTTTTGTCGTGCCACAGTTCATGTTTATACTTACACCTGTTATCTCGTACATGTTTGACAAACTAAATAAATAAATAAAATAAATAAATATGAAGCACAATACTGCTACAGATGATCTACACTGTTAGGAGAACCAACACCTGAAGACTTCAAGCAGAGCCCCTTAACTTGGCACTGAGTAGCGAGGTTATTATTCTTAGCTTAGTCAGGGGCAAGCTGATGGGAGATTATGGGAACTAAAATACAACCACATTTAGAGGACAATGGCTGAGAAGTCTGCTCCAAATAATGACATGATTTTGCTCATTAAAAAAAAAAGCTTTTAGGGATGTGCCATTAAGACAAAACAAGACCTAAAGAAGATAAGGTTGTGAGTAAGCAAATTTTGGGAAAAGTCAATCAGAAGCCGATCCATTTTTTCCCCCTCTTGAAAAGCATCAGCATAATTATGGAAACTCCACTCACATACACTAAATGTGCTTGTGTTATTAGCACCGCAAATGGTATAATAAGCTACTGAACCCTGCTGGTATGATTAGGAAGGCTGCCAAACGATATTTAGCTTGGGAGGGAAAAGGTCAATGGAATAGCGGTAACATTAATCTCTAATGTGGCAGAGAAAGGGAAAGAAAATGGTTTACTTTTGGCAAAATTCACGGGACGCTGTAGATCTTTCTTCACAGGAAAAGCAACCCCACAGTGACATCATGCAAGCCACATCACAATATGAGCTGGAAGGTGCACGCATGCTTCCAAAACACCTACCCATAAATCCAGATGGGAATATCTGATTGTGGAAATATAGTTATGAACTTGGAATCTTGGGTCTAACACAGTTCCCCAATTCATACTTTTTCGATGTCTCTTTACAGTTCTTGGATATGGGTCAATGAAGAAGGACAAGCAGACATTCAGGAAAATATATTTAATTTAAATAGAAATAGCACTAGGAATATCATTTAGACTACTATAGTGCTTCATAGTGCTTTACAGCACTTTCTGGGTGGTTTACAGAGTCAGCGTATTGCCCCCCCCCCAACAATATGGGTCCTCATTTTACTGACCTCGGAAGGATGAAAGGCTGAGCCAACCTTGAGCTGGTCAGGATCGAACTCCTGGCAGTGCGCAGTGAGTTAGCCTGCAATACTGCATTCCAACCACTGTGCCACCACGTCTCAGTTAGGCTAAGAACTAAGGAGAAATTGAGCAACATAGAACTAAGGAGGAATTTCCTGACAGTGAGAACAATTAGTCAGTGGAACAACTTGCCTCCAGAAGTTGTGAATTCTCCAACATTGGACGTTTTTAAGAAGAATTGGATAACCATTTGTCTGAAATATTATAGGGCCGGTGGCATGCAGAGCCATTTAGCAGTTAGCAATAGCAGTTAGACTTATATACCGCTTCATAGGGCTTTCAGCCCTCTCTAAGTGGTTTACAGAGTCAGCATATCGTCCCCACAGTCTGGGTCCTCATTTTACCCACCTCGGAAGGATGGAAGGCTGAGTCAACCCTGAGCCGGTGAGATTTGAACCGTCGAACTGCAGATAAGTCAGCTGAAGTGGCCTGCAGTACTGCATTCTAACAACTGCGCCACCTCGGCTCATTTCTGAGGGCATGGAAGGAGTTGCCCTGTCAACTCCAGCGGGCATGTGCGTGCTGGCCAGCTGATTTTTGGCCTTGATTTTCGACCGTTTTTCGCCCTCCAGAGGCTTCAGGGACACCTTCTGAGGCCTCTGGAGGGAGAAACACGGCCCAACGGGCAACCCGGAAGTCCATTCCCGAACTTCTGGTTTCCGTGTTGGGCTGTTATTCCCCCTTCCCAGGCTCCTAGAAAGACCCTGGAACTTGAGGAGGGTGAAAAATGGACCTCCCAGGCCCACCAGAGGTAGGAAAATGGGTCATTTCCAGGCTCTGGAGGGCCTCCGGGAGGGTGTACAGGGAGGCAATTTTTGCCCTCCCCAGGCTCCAAGAAAGCTAGGCGCGTATGCGCGGGGCAATGGAGGGTTTCACGCAAGCATACGCAGGGGGCATGGCACAGGGGAGAGATTAAATTATGGAGGCGAGCTTGCGCCCGTGTGTTTTTGGCACCCAAGGCAAAAAGGGTTAGTCATCACTGTTCTAGGGTTTCCTGCCAGTGTAGAGGGTTGCACTACAAAATTTGAATGGAATTTGGAAGTAGACTGGAGAAGGTAAGAGAATAAGAAATGGTACTAAATTATATTTGGGTTGGCAGAAATACCATTCCAAGGAAACGTAATCTGAGTTTTGAAATATACATCAAGAATAATAGAAAAAGAAAGGGAGAAGAGGAGGAGAGAATGAAAGGAAGACGGGGGAAAGAAGAAAAAGGTAAGGAGAGGAGGATGGGAGAGAAAGAGAAGGAGAGAGGGTCGGAAAGGGAAGAGGAAGAGCAGCAGTAGGAGAAAGATAAGGGAAGGAGAAAGGGGAAGGAGAAGAGGAAGGAAAGAAGTAGAGAAGAGAGGGAGGGAGAAAAGAAAGGGAAAACAAGGTGTTACAAAAGGAGAAAGGGATGGTAAATAAAGCAACCTAAACTGTATATTATAACCTATTAAATAGCAATAGCAGCAATAGCAATAGCAGTAGACTTGTATACCGCTTCATAGGGCTTTCAGCCCTCTCTAAGCGGTTTACAGAGAGTCAGCATATTGCCCCCAACAATCTGGGTCCTCATTTTACCCACCTTGGAAGGATGGAAGGCTGAGTCAACCCTGAGCCGGTGAGATTTGAACCGCTGAACTGCTGATCTAGCAGTAGCCTGCAGTGCTGCATTTAACCACTGCGCCACCTTGGCTCATGAAATGAAATGAAATAATAAATGTATGAGAATGATAAATGTAAAGAAGAATAACAATTATGTGAATGTATAATTAAAAAGGTATGTAAGAGAATAAAAAATTAAAAAATTCTTTGAAAAAAAATTGAACTCTGTTATTCTGTCCTATCCTATCCTATCCTATCCTATCCTATCCTATCCTATCCTATCCTATCTTATGCTATCTTATTCTATCTGGCAGTTTAGTTACTTTCAGAAATGAACATGTTAAAAAGGTCACTACATGCCTATTGCTGGAAGGAAACAACATTAGTTACACATTACAAGAACAAAAACTGAATTAAGCAGCAGCTCATTTCCTCCGTGCCATCAATATTTTACTCAGCCATAGCCACTTACCGTCACCAAGAAGAATTAATCATTCATGGACTAATATACATCCATTTTTTTTCCTATTTAAAAAATAATCACTTAAATATGCTATGCACAGGCTGAGACATTTGATCCCAGATTCTGAAAGCGCAGCAAATACATATCTACACAAATATAAAACCAAATTAAATAAACTGTAAAGGTTGGTTACTGATGAAACAGAATGAAAGGACAAGAAAGCCACCTGCGTGATACAAGGGAGAAATATGGAAAAAGAATCTCTTTGTCTTCACTTGGAAGAGGTTTCTGAGCTTAACTAGTTGCTTGCAATTATATCACCATCTTTACTCCATCCACCTCCCACCCAATGTATCTCAGCTTTGTTGTTGCAAAGTCATGTCCAACCCATCGCGACCCCATGGACAACGTTCCTCCAGGCCTTCCTGTCCTCTATCATCCCCCGGAGTCTATTTAAGCTCATGTCGACTGCTTCAATGACTCCATCCCAGTGGTGGGATTCAAATACTTTACCAACCAGTTCTCTGCCCTAATGACCAGCTGGGTAGGCGGAGCTCTGTGGTCATGTGATCATGTGGGCGGTGCCAAGTCAATGTCACTCAGGTCGATGGGCACTTCACCTTAGTTGTTACAATGGTAATAAGGGTTAACTGGAGAGGCAGTTTCTGTAAGCAGGGCAATAATGATGAGGCTAGAAACAACACCAGAATGTTTCCTTCCCACCTTCTTTACAGGATTAGCCCAGTAAAGTGGGAAAAAACAAAAGGAGATTTCTTCCAAAAACCGGTTCTCTGAACTGCTTAGAAAGTTAAGAACCGGTTCTCCCGAATAGGTGCGGACTGGATGAATTCCACCACTGCTCCATCCAGCCACCTCATTCTCTGTTGTCCCCTTCTTCTTTTGCCCTCAATCTTTCCAGCACTAGGCTCTTCTCCAGTGAGTCCTTCCTTCTCATTAGGTGGCCAAAGTATTTGAGTTTCCTCTTCAGGATCTGGCCTTCTAAAGAGCAGTCAGGGTTGATCTCCTCTAGGACTGACGGATATGACTGTCTTGAAGTCCAAGGGACTCAATGCAGGAGTCTTCTCCAGCACCAGAGTTCAAAGGCCTCCATTCTATGGCGCTCAGCCTTCCTTGTGGTCCAACTTTCACAGCCATCTGGGAAAACCATAGCCTTGACTAGACACACTTTTGTTGGCGGGGTGATGTCTCTGCTTTTTAGTATGCTGTCTAGATTTGCCATAGCTTTCCTCCCCAGGAGCGTCTTTTAATTTCTTGGCTGCTGTCCCCATCTGCGGTGATCTTGGAGCCCAGGAAAACAAAATCTGTCACTAATCTCAAATCTCAGCCAGGACCGTCAGAAACTAGGTGTTCTAGAAATCATCACTTTATGAAAGGCACCAGCTTGCAAAAGCTTCATTTAGTAAATAAGAACAAACACCAAAGCAAAGTGTTATATTAAAGATGGCCCATATTTGATTTGCGTGTGTTTTGTTTATTTGTTTTGAGCCAAAAGCAAAATTGGGCCAATATTCAATTCTGAGATTTAATTGGGAGGCAGTTTGATGGAACTTTAAAACTGCCAAACCGAATCAAACAAAATTGATTCAGATTCAGGCGCAATGACGGGGAATGGCTTCCTCCAATCTGATTTAGGCTTTCAAATCGGATCAATGGCTCTTTGACGATTCTGAAACGGATACATCTTTTGAATCAAATTGACAATTTGAATGGGATTTTCATTCATTTACACAGGAACTGGGAAACAGGTGCGTCCTGGGGAATACTTGGTTAGGAGGCCTGTAATGTGGAGGGGAGGGAAGAAATGAAGTGTTTATTCTAGTCCTGATTTACAGGGGGAGGACTTCAAAAGTTTTAGCAAGGGGTTCTCTGCCCGGTTGCTGGGTGGGTGTGGCCATGATGGGTGTGGCCTAGTTAGCTCCTGTTAGACCATGGCGGAGGGGGCATTTTTGCCCTCCCCAGACTGCAGAGACTTTCCCTGAGCCTCCGGGAGGACAAAAACGGCCTCCCCTGATTCCGGAGGTCCTCTGGAGGCTGGAAACAGGCCTGTTTTTGACCTTCCTGAACTTCTGGGAGGCCTGTTTTTTGCCCTCCCCAAGTCTCAGTGCACACCCTCCACTTACCTGCATCCAAAGCGGGCCGCGTGGGGACTCCTGGGAGGGCCAGGATGGAGAGGGCAGGGCCAGCCAGGAGTGGGATTTGGGGGTTCTCTGAACTGCACAGAATCTTAGCTAGAGTTTCTCCCGAACCCCTGTGAATCCCCAGCAGCAACAAAGTGTGCTCATGTAGGATAGCAGAGAGAAAGGAGGACTAGGGGAGACATGATAGCAGTGTTCTGATATCTCAGGGGCTGCCACAAAGAAGAGGGAGTCAAGCTATCCTCCAAAGCACCTGAGGGCAGGACAAGAAGCAATGGGTGGAAACCAATCAAGGAGAGAAGCAACCTAGAACTAAGGAGAAATTTCCCAACAGAGAGCAATTAACCAGCGGAATGACTTGTCTACAGAAGTTGCGGGTACTCCATCACTGGAAGCTTTTAAGAAGAGACTGGACAGTCACTTGTTTGAAATGGTATAGGGTCTCTTGCTTGAGCTTGGACTACAATTAATCAGTGGAACAACTTGCCTCCAGAAGTTGTAAATGGTCCAATGCTGGGAGTTTTAAAGAAGAGATTGGATAACCATTTGTCCGAAGTGGTGTAGGCTTGGACTAGAAGACCTCCAACTTCCCATCCAACTCTGTTATTCTATTCTACAAGAAAATAGTCAAATTAGCAATAGCAATAGCAGTTAGACTTATATACCGCTTCATAGGGCTTTCAGCCCTCTCTAAGCGGTTTACAGAGTCAGCATATCGCCCCCAACAACAATCTGGGTCCTCATTTTACCCACCTCGGAAGGATGGAAGGCTGAGTCAACCTTGAGCCGGTGAGATTTGAACAGCCGAACTGCAGTCAGCTGAAGTAGCCTGCAGTGCTGCATTTAACCACAGTGCCACTTTGGCTCTCCTCCCCAAATTCATAAAAGTTGGGGAGCAGAAACAAAGCAGTTCCTAATTTGGACAAGTAGATTTTTCTTATTGCTCCCTAATTTTCAGAATGTCTCCAATTTGGAGATTCTATGCGCTATTCTATAACATTTAGGCCCCCTGCGTTCACTGTCATTCCTCACTCTGATGTACTGAAAAATAATAATATATCCAGCTCCCAAAGATGCTGTGACCTCCATGTCATCCAACTATAACATTTGGCATGTTGTTTACAGAAGGGAATCACCTGCCAAGCGGCTGCTGGAATCAATCAAACCTCTGAGATTCTGAAACTCTCTCTGCATGCCAGACATCTCATTGGATAACTTTATTTTATTTCAGCATCATTAAACCATAATGGAAGGTCACCAGTAGCATGGGAAGCCATAAATGGCTGCTCAATGACGTGTCTACCAGACCTGAAAACCATTAATGATGAAAACTGCATTTATGATCACACATTAGGCAGAAAAAATAATTACACACGAGCACAAGGGCTTCAAGAAAGAAAGAAAGAAAGAAAGAAAGAAAGAAGGAAGGAAGGAAGGAAGGAAGGAAGGAAGGAAGGAAGGAAAGAAAGAAAGAAAGAACCAGAGCTGAAAACTATTAAGGATGAAAACTGCATTTATGATCACACATTCGGAAGAAAAAAATAATTACGCAGGAGCTCAAGGGCTTACAAAAGAGAGGAGCACAATGGCCTTTTAATGTAGTGCCACCAGTGGTGGGATTCAGCCAGTTCACACCTATTCGGGAGAACCGGTTGGTAACTTTCTAAGTAGTTCAGAGAACCAATTGTTGGAAGAAATCTCATTTTGTTTTCCCCCATTTTACAGGGCTAATCCTGTAAGGAAGGCAGGAAGGAAACACTCTGGTGTTGTTTCTAGCCTCATCTTTATTGACCTGCTTACAGAAACTGTCTCTCCGGTTAACCCTTATTACATTGTAACAGCTAAGGTGAAGCGCCCATTGACCTGAGTGACCTTGAGTTGGCTACACCCACCCAGTTACATGACCACCGAGCCCCACCTACCCAGATGGTTATTAGGGCAGAGAACCGGTTGTTAAATTATTTGAATCCCACCACTGAGTGCCACCAACAGGCAGAATGGAGGAAGAACCTGTAAACAAGATGGACATCAAAATGGGACTTCCTACCCATTTGCTAGCTCCACTTTTTAAAAGGGCGAACGTACGAGATAAGCCATTCTTATCCATAGGGTAACCCAGGTCTTACCTTACCTATGTTCATTCACACAAGGGGACTTGTTTTTCAACACCTTTGTGCATTAAAACAACAACAACGGAGTGCCCAATTGATATGAACAACACCGATAACACTCTCATAAATGATTTGGATCTAAAAGGGTGACTAACAACTACTCATTTAACAATCGTTCAAAGTTACAACAGCCCTGAAAAATGTGGCTTACAACCAGTTCTCGGACTTAAAACCTAGAATCACTGGTTCAGAATTTGGGTGTTTGGCAACTACCATCTATTTACAACGGGTGCAGAATCTCAAGCAGAGGTGGTATTCAGTCAGTTCTGACAAATTCTGGAGAACCGGTAGTGGAAATTTTGAGTAGTTCGGAGAGCCAGCAAACCAGCCCTGCTCCCGCTGCCTCCCAGCCTCACAACTGATCTTCTTTTGTTGCCCGGAACAGGGGGAACGGAGCTGGAAAGCAGGTTAGTGGGGTGGGAAGGGAATGGGGATGTTACAGTAACCTTCCCCAGTCACACCTACCAAGCCACGCCCACCAAGCCATGCCATTCCTACCAAGATACGCCAAGCCTACCAAGCCACACCAACAGGACCAGTAGTAAAAATTTTGAATCGCACCACTGATCTCAAGGTCATGCGATCACCATTAGTGACCTTCTCGGTTATCTTCTGACAAGAAGACAGTGAATAGCCCCTCCCATAGGAAAAAAAAGAGGTGGAAAAGGGGAGTGGGCTTTTGCTGGAAACAATTTGTTCCTTCGGTTGTTTCAAGAGAGGAAAGTTCTGTTTGTGATTATAAGAGACTCTGGGCCAAGAGTTGCCTTGCCCAGCCTTTGGAAACTAGTTATCTGGCAGCTCATCCAGTGAGATAAGGTTTGTGTTGATAAATATTCTTTTGAAAGACTGTTTGCTAAAGCCTTGCTGACTGGGAATGGAAGGAATTCATAGTCATGTAAATAAAAGAGGTTTTGCCAGGACGCAGACTCTTCTTGATACTTGTTAAGGAAGCCTGGGTCAGAAGACTGAAAGTAGATAGATAACTCTACTACTGAAAGAGCATGCCCGCCTTCTGATGTTAACAAATTCTCTGCTATTTTTCCAGCACAAAATTCATTTGCCACTCACAAGGCACCGACCAATGTAGCATCTTCAGGCTTTCGAGACAAGGATGAATGTATCTCATTCCATCGTTTGGTTCCTTCAAGGCTATATCCCCCTTTTTATTAAATGGAGCACTTAAAGGTTTGATGGATCATGACAGTTCCTCCTTTTGTCTTAGGCAAGGAGTTTGGAGCCCCGTTCTGAATGCTTTAATCCCAGCCACAAACACAGCAGTCTTGCTCATCGCAAAATCCAGAGGTATTTTCTTTTGTTCCTGCCAGGGGGTATCTATAAACCAATGGCACCAGTGAATGGAAAATGAAAATCACAAAGAGGATTAGCCGGTGGTTTCTAAAGAGGATTATACAAATTCATGGAGGATAAATTTATCAATGGCCTCTACTCATCAGGATGGTATGTAGTTGCTTCAGAGGAGACATGACCTGGGATGCTAACTGCTGGGGGACAGCACTGGACAAATCTATTGTCTTCTTAGAGCAGAGGTCCTCAAACTACGGCCCCTGGGCTGGATATGGCCAGCTGAAGCCATCAATCTGTCCCATGTGGGACCACAAGGCTGCCACGTCCACATCGCCCCACTTACCCGCTGAACCCCACCTGCCTTATGGTGGCCGAGGCCAAAAACGGGATGCATGGAGGCCTCAGGAGGGCAAAAATGAGCCCTTTTTTGGCTTCCCAAGCTGAGAGAGAGAGAGAGAGAGAGAGAGAGAGAGAGAGAGAGAGAGAGAGAGAGAGAGAGAGAGAGAGAGAGATGGAGAGAGAGAGAAAGAAAGAAATAGAGAGGGGGGGTCATACACACATACACACAACAGAAGTCCCTCACACACACCCCAAGGCAGCCACATCCCTTTACTAACCTGCTTTCCAACCTCAGGAGCATAACAAATTAAAGTTTAATTTGTGTGTATTGTTTAATAGACTGCTAAACTGGCCATGCCCACTGAGTCACATGACCATCTAGCCATGCCCACCCATCCAGTCCAGCCCTCCCAACAGTCAGAGGGAGTGTGCATTTGCCCCCTGTTTAAAAAGTTTGAGGACCCCTGTCTTAGAGGAATGTATCTGGCCATTGTGAAGGCTGGTCAGATGGATAGGGGTGTGATTCCAGAGAATCGCCAGCATGGGTATTAGCAGGCTTCTGCTTCCATTAAAGTTTGGACATTGGGATTGAAAGAACATTCAAATTTTGCTCAGCGTTAGGTGGCCTTTGGGATACCAAATTGCCCCACAGGGTAGATGCATGGTTATAGATACACACAAAACAGCAATAGCACTTAGACTTATACATACCGTTTCACAGTGCTTTCCAGCCCTCTCTAAGTGGGTTACAGAGTCAGCATATTTGCCCCCAACAACAATCTGGGTCCTCATTTTACCCACCTCGGAAGGTTGAAAAGCTGAGTCAACCTTGAGCCTGTTGAGATTAGAATTGACAAACTTCTGGCAGCCGGCAGTCAGCAGAAATAGCCTGCAGTACTGAATTCTAACCACTGTGCCATCGCGACACAAAATGTCCCCCAAATTTGAAAAGCTACGATGGGGTTTAATTTTAAGCTTGGTGCCTTGTGTCAATCCGGCCTCTTGTGTTTTGTAAACCATGATTTATGTCTAATGGTGTTATAAGAATCTAGTCGATTCAGGTGTATTCAACAAACTAGGATCTAGCACAATTTATGACTGCAATCAGAATCTAAGTGCTAGACACTAGCCAATCCAGGGGTATTCAACAAACCAGGATAACCAGCACAATCTATGAATGCAGTGAATATCCAAGCACGATAGCAAAAGAATGACCCAAGAGTGGAAATTATGGACCTCTCATCAAACGGCAGTGCTCCCGAGAGGATTATTAAGTGCTGGAACAAGACTAATATGGGCCCTCTCACTTAAACATGGAAACATACATCAATAATGTCATAACTGTATATTTATTAATTACATTCAAACATACTTGCAAATATATTAACATATGTATTTTAATATATGTTTTAAAATATATTGACCTGTTTTGTCAGTGAAGGGAAGCCCTGCACTAAACATCAATAGCACACTTTTTTCTCCATTTTTTTGATGACCTTCCTAAAGATTTACCTATTCCAAGACTTTAACTCAAACCATAATTTACACTCAATTAATATGCTCAATTTTCCTCCCCTCTTTTGTTCTTCCTTGTTGTTTACTGTCTTTTGGGGATGGCAAGATCCAGATTCCATCCCTGCTGTCTGTGAAGTTTTAACATATGCTTTATATCAGTGGTCTCAGTGGTCTCCAACGTTGGCAACTTTAAGAAGACCTGTGGACTTCAACTCCCAGAGTTCCTCAACCAGCTTTGCTGGCTGAGGAACTCTGGGAGTTGAAGTCCACAAGTCTTAAAGTTGCCAAGGTTGGAGACCACTGCTTTAAATGATCCAATATTGTTTTTCTTTTTAAAAATTTGGTTTTGTAAGAAATTTAAAACTTCATGGGCCTCCTTTGAGCCCCAAGGGCCCCAGAAGAATGCATCGGCTGCACCCCTCTCGTCTCAGATCTGCCAAATGGAACCAATTAAGGATTAATGGCAGGTCAAACTGGACAACAGCATATGTGGTTTTAGCATATAAGCAAATCTCATTATTGTTGGGTTCTTGCTACCTAGTGCCACTACGCTGAATTAATCAGGCAACAGTTTCTCTTGCTCTACATGAAAGGATTGCAATAAATATATTTGTGGGAAACAATTTTGACACCATGAGATTAGTTCAGCAAGTCCTTCTATTTCCCTCGTATCAAGAATGCTAGATAGGCAGATTTTGACCATGTCCGTGATTGCAGGCTCTTGAACTCAATTGCATTATAACTAAGTTATCAGTTAATATTCCTGGACAGGCACAACAACAAGCTTTCGCCAGCTCTGAAAGTAGCTGTCTGAAGTTGAATTCCAGACCGATAGAGAGTTTGTTTATGACTTCTTGAATAATCAAAGTTCTCCTGGGTCTGCCAAACACATTCCTATCCGCTAAGTGCTGGAAAGGCAATCAGACCCCAGGTACCTATTACCACATGTGGTGGAAGTGTAGTAAAGCAAGAGAATACTGGGTGAAAATACAAAACTGGCTGGAAATGATAATTAAATAGAATATTGAGCTGAAACCAGAAACATGTCTCCAAGGTATACTACCAGAGGGCTATGATAAAGGGACTACTGATTTAGTTCTATACGTACTGAGAGCAGCACGGATCATCTATGCTAAATATTAGAAAAATGTGGATACCCCACTAGAGGAGGCTGTAATTCGAAACATGTTTGACTGTGCCAAAATGGTTAGATTAACCCTTAAAATTAAAGACCAGGAACATACAGAATATTATTTGATTTGGAATAAATTCTATGAATGGATAGAAGCAAGAGGTAGGAATTAGAGAAAAGTAAGATCAGAAATGTTAACACTGAAAATAAGAAGGCATATAATCACATCCCTGGTGGTGTCAGCTGGAAGCTCTTAGGCAGCAGAGAGTCACTTCTCTTGTTCCTTGACTTACTTCCAGAAAATGGTTTCACCTTGTTGAATGGTGGGTAACAGAGGGGTTATTCAGCAGGTTCTGACCAGTTCTGGAGAACCGGTAGCAGAAATTTTGAGTAATTCGGAGAACCGGTAAATACCAGTCTGACTGGCCTTGCCCCCATCTATTCTCTGCCTCCTGAGTCCCAGCTGATCAGGAGGAAATGGGGATTTTGCAGTATCCTTTCCCTGGAGTGGGGAGGGAATGGAGATTTTGCAGTATCCTTTCCCTGGAGTGGGGAGGGAATGGAGATTTTGCAGTATCCTTTCCCTGGAGTGGGGAGGGAATGGAGATTTTGCAGTATCCTTTCCCTGGAGTGGGGACGGAATGGGGATTTTGCAGTATCCTTTCCCTGGAGTGGGAAGGGAATGGAGATTTTGCAGTATCCTTCCCCTGGAGTGGGGAGGGAACGGAGATTTTGCAGTATCCTTCCCCTGGAGTGGGAAGGGAATGGAGATTTTACAGTATCCTTCCCTTGGAGTGGGAAGGGAATGGAGATTTTACAGTATCCTTCCCCTGGAGTGGGGAGGGAATGGAGATTTTACAGTATCCTTCCCTTGGAGTGGGAAGGGAATGGAGATTTTGCAGTATCCTTCCCCTGGAGTGGGGAGGAAATGGGGATTTTGCAGTATCCTTCCCCTGGAGTGGGACGGGAATGGAGATTTTGCAGTATCCTTCCCCTGGAGTGGGGAGGGAACGGAGATTTTGCAGTATCCTTTCCCTGGATTGGGGAGGGAATGGGGATTTTACAGTATCCTTCCCCTGCTACGCCCACCACGCCATGACCACAGAACTGGTAGTAATTTTTTTTGAATCCCACCATTGTTGGGTAAATATGTATGCCTAGGAGCATGTGCCTGTTTTTTTGCCGGATTTAAGTGTTATTGGCGATAAGGCCAACCCTTGTTGAAAGAAAAGAACTATTCGCGATGCTAAGAGGAAGGACCTCTCATCCGTAAGGAGAAATACTATTCTGAAGCGATGAAGTTAGTGGGATAAATATCCAGTCGAAGTTCACCACCTGGTGAAATAAAGATTTACGACTTCTTTGTTCCAGGCGAACAGTGATAATGATTTAATACATTTTCCCACCATAGTGTTTCCTTTCAATTGTGTTTGTATAGAAAGATCTCCTGCTGAGATAGTTCCAATATGGATTGCAAAATGATTTTCCTGGGAGAAAAATCACATCTGGGCTTGTTCTCATGAGCTTCGATTTCTGGGGTTGTAACCCCGAAGAAACTGCTCAAATCACAGTTTGGGACTTGTGACTGTAGCCCTTTTAGCTTCATTCCCAAGGCCAGATGTACACTTTCAGTATAAATATTCAGCCAGCACACAATTCTTTCCTTTGTGACTGAAGAGTCTCTGTTGTGTTGTTAGACGAAAGTTATTGTGGGGAAAAGAGAACATTGGGAATAAATTTTGCAATCGTGTCATTTGTTAAAGGCAAGAAAAACAAAATGCACAGGGACAGTATATGTACTACCTCACTCAATAGTAATAACTGTGAGAGGGATCTTGGAGTCCTAGTGGACAAACACTTAAATAGGAGCCAGCCGTGTGCAGCAGCTGCCAAAAAAGCCAACACAGTTCTAGGCTGCATAAACAGAGGGATAGAATCAAGATCCCGTGAAGGGTTAGTACCCCTTTATAATGCCTTGGTAAGGCCACACTTGGAATACTGCATCCAGTTTTGGTTGCCACAATGTAAAAAAGATGTTGAGACTCTAGAAAGAGTGCAGAGAAGAGCAACAAAGATGATTGCTCCAATTTTAGACTGGGGGCTAAAACATAAGAAGACTGGTTGCAGGAACTGGGCATGTCTAGTTTAATGAAAAGAAGGACTAGGGGAGACATGATAGAAGTCTTCAATATCTCAGGGGTTGCCCCAAAGAACAGGGAGTCAAGCTATTCTCCAAAGCATCTGAGGGTAGGACAAAAAACAATGGGTAGAAACCAATCAAGGAGAGAAGCAACTTAGAACTTAGGAAAAATTCTCTAACAGTGGACAATTAACCAGTGGAATGTCTTGTCTCCAGAAGTTGCAAGCTTTTAAGAAGAGACTGAACAGCCAATTGTCTGAAATGGTCTTGGGTCTCCTGCTTGAGCAGGGGGTTGGACTAGAAGACTTCCAAGGTCCCTCCCTCTGTTATTCTGTTAATTTGAGTTTGGGACCAATTTATTCTTTCTGTGGAGGGGCAGATGTTGTGTTTCAGCAGCAAACAGAAGCTGAAGAGCAGAGGTGACACCAAGGTAAAAACAACTGGATCTGTTTAAAAATCACATTCTCAGCCTTTGGATTGGGTTCAACAACTTGGCCTCCCGATTTAGCAGATTATATTTCTAAGGAAGCCACAGGGCTCTTCCGCTCTTTGAAGAAAATATACATCAGAACCAACAGGTCTCTGGTTTTTGTCGTCCCCCCCTCCCTCCCCAGCCAGCTGCTGCAATGGCTTTATCCACCTGCTTTATCTTTGATGAAAGTTCACCCAACTGCTTTACAGGATGTTGCCAAACTTCACAGCTGGGAGTGAAGGAAAAGGAGAGGAGAGACGAATAGCAAAGTGTGAGCTACGTCAAACTGCTCCTGGGAAGAGATACGCATCTCTTAAGTTCAGCTCCTTTCTTTCGTGCCTCTTCATACCTCAGGGCCTCCGCACAAAAGGACAATAAAAGCGTATTGGGTGTTGGGGTGTTGGCTGGTTTATCTGAATCGGTCTGCCCTGCACTGGCTGTTGAAAAGAAGAGGACAGATGTCCATGTGTCACATCCAGGTATACAGTCTCTCCCGACTCTACCTATTTTATAGCTACTTCTATGCGACTCAATTCTCAAGTGCTTGGAGTGACAATAAGCATAGGATTAAAAACACAGTGGTATCAACAACTCTCACAAATGACAACTCAGTTGGCCATGAATGAAAGCAACTGCCGGTCAGTGGACCACTGGTGGTCCACGAGAAATTTTTTGCATCCAATCATCTCTCTCTTACATTTAAAGTAACAGATACATTTGTTACAATCTGAGGTGGGTTCCTACCAGTTCGCACCTATTCGGTAGAACTGGTTCATCAAATCTACCGAACCGGTTAGAAGAGGTTCCACCAGTGGACCCGGAAAGCAGGCCACACCTACAGAAGAGGTTCCAAAATTTTTTGAAACCCACCACTGGTCCTTGGATATGATTATTCTAGACTATCATGCTCCTATTTATAAAACTCAGTGCCTCTGTGAAAGGTAAGGATGACTACTGCGTTTGTGGTGCAATCAGAGAACATTGCGTGGGTTGAAGTTGTTTTAACGCAAACCAAAGATGCCTTTTAAAAAACAAGTTTACATCATATTCTTATGCATGCCAGTGCTGTGGGTGAGGTAATTTAAGGTGGTTCTGACAAGTGTCATCGGCATTTTCATATCCAGTCACATGGGTGGCAAGCCACTCCCATCCGGTCACATGGGAGGCAAGCCACTCCCACAAAGGAGGCCACACCCACAGAGTAGGTTCAAACAATTGTATATATATATACATACATACATTGCCAAGCCAAGACTAGGGTTACATCCCTAACACCTGTTATGGCTCACAGGTGACTTCCATCCTTCCAAGCTCAGTGAAATGAGGACCCAGATTGTTGAGGGCAAGAGGCTGATTTTGTAAAACACTCATAAAGTGCTGCAATTCACTATGGAGCAGTGATCTAAATCTAAGTGCTATTGCTAAGGCCTACATCAATGTGTTTCTTGATTTCCTGGCATTTGAAAAGCAACTCTGGGGAGTCATTCTGCCAATATTTTCCAATTTCTCTTCCCAAATTATTGCCGGGGGACTGGGGGGTGGGGTGGAGAGGATAGCATCACACCAATGGCGATTGCCATTCTCTCTCTCATAATTTGTTTTGCCTTTGTTTGTTCATTGGATATGCTGCCCGATCCCCAAATGTCCTTGGGCAGATTGCAACTAAAAACCAATTTATGAAAAGGGAAAATAAAATAAAATAAGAGACTTGGAGACCAAAGTACAAACGACCAAACCAAACGGCCATGAAACAGAACAAAACAGGGGCTCCGCAATTACCCTCTCCCCAAGATCTAAGAGAACAACTAAGTTTTCAGAGATGTCCAGAAAAAAAATGTAAAAGAATCAAGATCACGTGAAGGGTTAGTACCACTTTATCAGGCCTTGGTAAGGCCACACTTGGAATACTGCATTCAGTTTTGGTTGCCCCAATGTAAAAAAGATGTCGAGACTCTAGAAAGAGTGCAGAGAAGAGCAGCAAAGATGATTGCTCCAGTTTTAGACTGGAGGCTAAAACCTAGGAAGAACGGTTGAAGGAACTGGGTATGTCTAGTTTAATGAAAAGAAGGACTAGGGGAGATGTTCTGACCCCCCTCCTTGCTCGTTCAGAAATGACAGCCACACACACCTTGCAAAGGAATGTCTTTATCAGTCCCGGCTTTTGCTGGCTGCGAGCCCAAAATAAACATAGATAAATTCTCTGGCAAAAAGTTAAACAGCAAATGCAAAAACAAACTCTTACAGCAAATCACTTCTCCAAGTTGCTTTCTTTGAATCATGAACACGAACTAGAACAGGAATGGAACGGAACTAACAAACATTGACTTCTGCAACTAAGGCGTGGCACCATCAGTCTTTTCTCCGCAGGAGGAGACCCTGAACGAGCCACAGCTGCTTGTTATCATCTCCTTTGAGCATATATTGAAAAAGCAGAATATTATATTTCTCTGGATCAGAAATGGAGAAACATGTTTTTAGGCAGGATACAGACTCACTCTTAATAGCCCCCACCTTTGTTGTGGGCCATTTTAAAAAAAAGCTTGGGCCAGTCTATTTACATATCAAAGACCTCTCCCCTTCAGCTCCAGGGTGACGGGATTAAGGCATGATAGTATTAGCCCTTTACCCAACTCAACACATGGCATCTGAGAACTCAACCAAACCTGGACTCAAAACACACCCTAAAGAGTTGCCCCTGCATGGCCCCATGGGAGTCTGACAACCAATCAGAATACATTTCTTACACAGGAACAGGAAACAGAGATGGGGCCGAACAGAGTATAAAAAACCCAGCAAGCCCCTTCTTTGCTCTCTCTCTTTCTTCTTCATCCAACATCTGGAAGCATGTGATTCCCACTTTTCTATTCAGGAACTCAAGCCATGCGCCCTGTCCACCATTAAACTATCTTTCCAAGCAGCCTCCATGTTTCCAGTGTCTTTTCCCCCACTTGGAACTGAACCCAGAAGGACATTTCTTCCAACAGTACATCAGACTGAACATGAACGGAATTACTTCCAAAGAAAAATGTACAGCATTAGGGTTCACCGACAAAACCGTGACGGACAAATGTGTGCCGACAAAACCGTGACGGAGGAATGTGCGCCGTCAAAACCGCTAATTGATTTTTGACAAAAGTGTGCCGACATATGCGCGCCGACAAAATTGCGTCATCAACAAACTACATAGTGGGCCGCGTATACGTACGTTATAAACCTAACCCTAACCCTAAAAAAATTTCGATTTTATTGTGCTTGTCATCGTGCTTTTGTCATCGCGAATTTGTCGTCGTGATTTTGACGTCGCGTTTTAATCGGTGCGATTTTGTCGGCACGCATATGTCTATCGCGCAATTGTCGGGTCAGGCAGCATTAGCCTTGGTATGGCTTAACTACAAAGCTTTCAGATTCTCCCAGCTTCCCGAGCTCTAGATATAAAATCTAGATGAGAATGTATTTGGAATCTACTCTGGCTTATTATAAACAATCTGCCTTCTTTGGCAACCAAGCTTGTTTTTCAACGTCTGAGCAGCACCAACTTGTGGCAGAAGCCACTCCATCAAACGGGCTGTTATTCAACCTCCGGGTATATCCAAGCAGAATTCAACAGGCCCTTTTGTCATGCTTTGTTTCTAGTAAACCAGCTCTGAGAAATACATGATTAGTCTAGCGACAGCTCTGATGCCCTGTGGAGTCCGCCTCACTGTTTGCCCTCATTACCTCTTGAGCCAATGAATGGAAACACAGCAGAAAATGGCTGCCCCATTGTGTTCCCTACAGCTTTCTCTTGATGTCTGCTGGAGTCCTTGTTCGGCCTGAATTTATTGATGTACCTTTAGAAGTCTTTTAATTAAAAACAACAATACGATTATAGAAAAGGAAAGCGCCCACATCCAAGATCGACATTATTGGTGAAAAGGCCTTGGTGTTTTGTTTAGAAGTGCATCGGGCAACCTATCAACCTGTTGAAGTAGGCCAGGTGAAGAAAAAGACTCTAGAAGAATTACCTGACTTTTTTTCTTGTGGGATAAGATTGGCCAATGCATCATAGCAACCAAGAGACGGTCAGAGTTTGTTGCATCAATTCAAATCCAGAAAGCACACACAGGTAACTGATTCAGCTGGATTCATTAACTTCTTTATATACATAAGAATAGATGGATAAATGTACAATACCAACAGGTGATTCTTCCAAGTAAATACAAGACAGGAGAGTTACAGGCAAACACAAGCAGTTAGCATTCATTTCAGTAGACAAGCCCGGACAGACTGCTAGTTTACTTCTCAGAGCAGCAGACTGCTTACGTTTCTGTTTCAATTCCCTGCACAGACTCAGATCTGTTTAAGCTCCCATTAGCTGCTTTAGTTGCTGTGCCATTGGCTGACCTTGTTCCCATGTTTCTTCCAGTCATGAATATTTTAATAAGAGACCTGGTAGCATAGTGGTTAGAATGCAGTATTGCACACAAACTCTGTCCACAGTATGGAGTTCAATTCTGACCAGCTCAAGGTTGACACAGCCTTTCATCTTGAGGACCCAGATGGTTGGGGGCAATATTCTGACTCCGCAAACCACCCAGAGAGTGCTATAAAGCACTGTGGGGTGGTATATAAGTCTAAATGTTATTGCTAAGTGCTATTTATTTTGTGAACAAACCAGTCCTCTCCTCTTAGGAAGAGATCTGTAGGAAGTCTTTTCAGAGTCTACTAGATAGTGTGTTGGTGTCTCATCTTGTCTCTGAATGATTGCATGATCTCTCTCTCTCTCTCTCTCTCTCTCTCTCTCTCTCTCTCTCATTAATAAACGAAGAAGCAATTTTGTTCTGCCTAATTATCTACCCCCCATATTTTTAAAACCAAACGTTTCTGGCAATGGTTCTTCTAAATCATGAACTTATCATTCAGCTAAGAACCTAGGACTTTATCAGGAGTTGAGATTTTTCAGAAATTTATTATTATTATGGGGTTAATCTTTGGTAAAATTCACAGCCTTTGGGGTTGGTTGGTAGCTCAACAGCTCGAGTCCTAACCAAGGACCTAGGAACTGTTAAGGTAACGTCAGAGGATATAAGCTGTTCCAAGTAGGGTTGTTGTTGTTGATGTTGTTGTTGTTGTTGTTATTATTATTATTTATTAAGGAAGGAAGGAGGCAGGCAGGAAAGAAAGAAAGAAAGAGGGAGGGAGGAAGGAAGGAAGGAAAGAAAGAGAGAGAGAGGGAGGGAGGAAGGACAGTTTAAGAACACGAATGCATATAAAATTAAAGGTCATGTTTAAAAACCAGATTAAAAAAACAAACAGAAAAAGGGAAAGGCAAGGCAAAGACTAAGTCAAACTAAATGAAATCCAATACTATAATTATGTGTGTAAAAAAAGATGGCTACAATTCAATTTTTAAACAAATTGAATCTGTCTACAGGGAATCATATTATTCAACTCTTTCTTCTACATCAATAGAATCAGTTCAAAGGCTGAGAGTTGGCACATTTGCAGAAGCCAGCTCCAGCATACGGTGCACGAGTCGATTTCCCCAACCCAGGAGTTGAAGACCAGCGCCCAGTTCTAATTTTCAGCCGTTTGGAGGGAAAAAATAATAATCTTCTGCTGTCATCTTAATTTGTAAATCATGTCACACTTGTCCACCATTTTCTCTGGGATCAGAGCTAGTAATTTCGTGCCGATATTGTTTTCATTTCAATGTAGTTCGCAGTGTTGTAAACTCAAGAACCACACTTTTTCCTCGTGGCACGACAAAACCGTGCTGGTCAAAATCGCGGTGCTAAAATCGCGGCAATAAAGCCGCGACGTCATCACCGCGCGTCATCACCGCCGCGACAACAGCGCGGCAACTTAAGGGCGCTTTAAAACAGTGCCGCGGCAGAAAGCCGACTTCATTTAAGGTAAGCGTTAGGATTAGGTTTAGGGGTTTGTTTTAGGGTTAGGTTTAGGGTTAGGTTAAGGGTTAGGTTTAGGTTTAGGGTTAGGGTTAGGTTTAGGGTTAGGTTTAGGGTAGTGAGTGCTTGGGAATGCGCGATTTTGCCCTCCGCGATTATGTCATCGCGGTAGGGTCACGTTTTTCCTTAGCGCTTAGAACGGCGCGAATTAGTCTTCGCGCTTATGTCTCCGCGCAGAAGGGCTTCGCGGATTTGTGGTGGAACCCTTTTTCCTAACTTAAGAAAATGTTTGGGATGATGCATTTTCAACAGGTTAGAGATGAAGGTCATATTGGTAGCTCAGGGTTGTACTGAGGGGTCCTGAGCATTTGTGAGCTTGGAGGTTTGTTTGTTTGTTTGTTTGTTTATTTGTTTATTTATTTAATTTGTCAACAAGTACAGGGAAGCAGGCATGAAAAACACCTGGAAGAAATTGCACAAATAAATGGATAAAAAATAAGCCAAACTTAGCCATAAACACACAAAAAGAATACATATAAATGGGGCCGTAGGACAGGGATGGTAGAAACACTGGTGCGCTTATGCACGCCCCCTGGTTTCCTTTCAGATGTTTCATGATCCCACTTGGTAACATCATCAGTGCCAGAAAGGAGTGAGGTTTGTGTAAAGCTGGAGGAGGAGGAGGAGGAGGAGGAGGAGGAGGAGGAGGAGGAGGATGGCTGTGGGGTCCTTGGTATTCTCTGAGCTTGCTGGTTTGCCTGTAGTTATTTCATTACCCAACTAGTTAACATCATCAGGACTAGAAAGGGATGGCTTGTATGAAGTGGAAGAGGATGATGATTATAGAACACTGCAGAACAGAATAGACTAGAATAAACAGAGTTGGAAGGGACCTTGGAGGTCTTCTAGTCCACCCCCCCCCTGCTCAGGCAGGAAACCCTACACCACTTCAGACAAATGGTTATCCAATCTCTTCTTAAAAATGTCCAGCGTTAAAACATTCACAACTTCTGGAGGCAAGTTGTTCCACTGATTAATTGTTCTAACTGTCTAAGGAAATTTCTCCTTAGTTCTAAGTTGCTTCTCTCCTTGATTAGTTTCCACCCATTGCTTCTTGTTCTATACTCAGGTGCCCTGGAGAATAGTTTGACTCCCTCTTCTTTGTGGCAAACCCTGAGATATCGGAAGACTGCTATCATGTCTCCCCTAGCCCCTTCTTTTCATTAAACTAGACATGTCCAGTTCCTGCAACCGTTCTTCATATGTTTTAGCCTCCTGTCCCCTAATCATCTTTGTTGCTCTTCTCTGCACTCTTTCTAGAGTCTCCACATCTTTTTTTTACATCGTGGTGACCAAAACCGGATGCAGTATTCCTACTGTGGCCTTACCAAGGCCTTATAAAGTTTAAAGCCCTGGTTAGAACTGGCGGATTTCTCAAAACTTCTTCTGCCAACTCGAGACGGCCTGAAATAATTCTGCAAGCTGCTTTGTGAAACTGCACCGCTCTGTTCATAATTATTGCTTTACGGGAACTCCACCACACCACAGGAGTGCAGGCCATAAATTCAGCAGCTTGTTCTTTGACTGACTCCAAGAAAAAGCAAAGCAATATTTCAGGGGCTGCACTAACTATTTCAAACCACAATAAACTTCTCGGGGCCTCTTATCTTTTGCCCGCAGTTATGTCTGTGCATTTCCGTGCGATAAAACATACCCATTCACTTTGCAGAAAATAAGGTGTACTCTTTACGTTTTGCAAGTTGGATAAAACCGAAGAGATAAAGGAGGTTGGGAAGGGAAGGGGGAAAAATTCTTGTATAATGGAGGCCATACAGTTTCTCCAGAGTAAGAAAGGGGGGGAAAAAAAACATTTCGCGTGGAGTCCTTCGTGCTCTCTGAGCTTGGTTGTTTTCCTGCAGAATATTTCATGATGCTAATGAGGTAGCATCATGAGCACTGATGATGTTACCTAGTTGGGTAATGAAATGTCTGCAAGAAAACCACCAAGTTCAGAGAGCACTGGAACCAAGAGTCAAAACTGCATCTAGTTTTGGTCACCACGATGTAAAAAAAAAAAGATGTGGAGACTCTAGAAAGAGTGCAGAGAAGAGCAACAAAGATGATTAGGGGACAGGAGGCTAAAACATAGGAAGAACGGTCAGTTTTCATAATGACCGCAGCTTCCCCCTTATTTCGAGAGGGGAAAATGAAAATCTTAAACCTTTGCCCATGTTTAAGGTACCTTTTTTGTGTATGTGAGAAAGAGAGAGAGAGAGTGAGAGAAGAGAGAGAGAAGAGAGATAGAGAGAGAGAGAGAGAGAAGAGAGAGAGAGAGAAGAGACAGAGAAGAGAGAGGAGAGAAGAGAAGAAAGATATAAGAGCGAGAGAGAGAAGAGAGAGAGAGAGAGAAGAGAGAGAGAGAGAGGGGAGAGAAAGAGAGAAGAGAGATAGAGAGAGAGAGAAAGAGAGATGAGAGAGAGAGAGAGAGATAAGAGAAAGAGAGAAAGAATAGAGAGAGAGGAGAAAGAGAGAGGAAGAAGAAAGGAGAAGAGAGAAGAGAGGAGAAAGAGAGATAGAGAGAGAAGAGAGAGAGAAAAGAGAGGAGGGAGAGAAGAAGAGAGAGAGCAGAGACAAAGAGAGAGAGAGAGACAGAAGACAGGAGAGAAGAGAGAAAGAGAGAGGGAAGAGAAAGAGAGAGAGAGAGAAGAGAAAGAGAGAGAGAAAGAGAAGAGGAGAGAAAGAGAGAGAGAGGGAGAGAAGAGAGAGAGGGAGGGAGAGAAGAGAAAGAGAGAGAGAAAGAGAGAGAGCAGAGATAGAGGGAGAGAGAGAAAGAGAGAGAGAGAGAGAAGAGAGAGAGAAAGAGAAGAGAGAGAGAGAAAGAAGAGAGAGGGGAGAGAAAGAGAGAAGAGAGGGAGAAGAGAGAGAAGAGAGGGAAGAGAGTGAGAAGAGAGAAAGAAAAGAGAGCTAGGAGAAAGAGAAGAGAGAGAAAAGAGACAGAAAAAAGAGAGGAGAGGAGAAAGAGAGAAGAGAGAGAGAAAGAGAAGAGAGAGGAGAGAGAGAAGAGAGAAGGGAAAGAAGAGAGAGAAGAGAGCGATAGAGAAAAGAAAGAGGAGAGAGAAGAGAGAGAGAAGAGAGAGAGAGAGAAAGAAGAGAGGGGAGAGAAAGAGAGAAGAGAGGGAGAAGAGAGAGAAGAGAGAGAAGAGAGTGAGAAGAGAGAAAGAAAAGAGAGCTAGGAGAGAGAAAGAGAAGAGAGAGAAAAGAGATAGAAAAAAGAGAGAGGGGAGAAAGAAGAGAAGAGAGAGAAGAGACAGAGGAGAGAGAGGAGAGGGGAGATAGAGGAGAGCGAGAAGAGAGAGGAGAGAAGAAAGAGAGAAGAGAGAGAGAAAGAGAAGAGAGCGAGGAGAGAAGAAAGAGAAGAGAGAGAGAGAGAGAGGAGAGAGGGAGGGAGGGAGAGAGAGATCGAATGCCAAAGAAAGAAATATACTTCCTTATCTTATGAAGCAATACTACCAGGAATTAAGTCTGAGTAAATTAAACAAAACAAACCCCTTAACAGACAAGTGTAGACTTGAACTGCAGCTGTGTAGAAGATGAATGTAACCTTTTCACCCCATATAAAATACTTTCTTTATCAAGGCAGCATGGCCTGAGTCTTTATTCCATTCCCTCTAAACCAAAACAAGGGTTAAAAACAATAAATACAATCAAACTAAATATATTCTCTTGTTGCTATTCTCCTACGACTGAAAGTTAAGCCCCGAATCTGGACAAAATCGGAACTATTCTTCTAATTCACCTTTCCCTTCAAACTGCTGCTCTCCAGATATGTTGCGCTTCAATTTAGCTACACCAATCAAGGAGAGAAGCACCCTAGAAACAAGGAGACACTTCCTAACAGTGAGAAGAATTAACCAGTGGAACTTCTTGCCTCCAGAAGTTGTAGGTGCCCCATCACTGGAGGTTTATAAGGAGAGATTGGACAAGCCACTTGT
Source organism: Thamnophis elegans (assembly GCF_009769535.1). Lineage (NCBI taxonomy): Eukaryota > Metazoa > Chordata > Lepidosauria > Squamata > Natricidae > Thamnophis > Thamnophis elegans. Next base: position 9,487,040 of record NC_045556.1, on the reverse strand, counting down.
CTGAAACGGTAGAGGTTCTCCTTGTGTGAGCAGGTGGTTGGACTAGAACAGGGGTCACCTTCCCAATCTTTCGGACAGAGGTGGGTTCCTACCAGTTCGCACCTATTCGGTAGAACCAGTTCGTCAAATCTACCGAACCGGTTAGAAGAGGTTCCACCAGTGGACCCGGAAAGCAGGCCACACCTACAGAAGAGGTTCCAAATTTTTTTGAAACCCACCACTGCTGAAGGGTTAGAGGTGCAAGGATCTTGTAACTTGACAGCTTTAAGACTTGCATGCTTCAGTGCCAGAGTTCCTGAGCCAACGTGACTGGAGGAGGAATTCTGGGAGTTGAAGTCCACAAGTCTTAAAGCTGTCAAGCTTGAACACTCCTGGGCTTGTTTTTCTTTCTAAAGGGTTAGTGGTGCAAGGGTCTTGTAACTTGACAGCTTTAAGACTTGCACATTTCAATGCCAGAGTTCCTGAGCCAACGTGACTGGAGGAGGAATTCTGGGAGTTGAAGTCCACAAGTCTTAAAGCTGTCAAGTTTGAACACCCCTGGGGTTTTTTTTTCTAAAGGGTTAGGGGTGCAACGATCTTGTAACTTGACAGCTTTAAGACTTGCATGCTTCAATGCCAGAGTTTCTGAATAGCTACTTGGACCGACCTAAGTACTAATTCATAATTTCATATGCGGTCACATGAGTGGCAAGTCATTCCCACAAAGGAGGCAACACCCACAGAGTAGGTTCGAACAATTTTTGAAACCCACCACTGCTTTCGGACCTCTGGGACCACTAAATTCATAATTTAAAATCCCGTGGTCCACTAATATGATCTGCCTAATGACCGGCTGGGTGGGCATGGCTAGGTGGTCATGTGACTGGGTGGGTGTGGCCAACTTGATGACACTCATGTCGAGGGGCGCCTTGCTAGCGCCCCTCTACTCACCACAGCTTGCCTGCCTGCCCGGGCTCCTTAGGGCTCCAACAGGAAGCAGTTGCTGGAGCTAAGCAGCCACCAGGAGAAAGAGTTGGCAAAACAGCTCAGTTCAAATTGGATCTGACCGAGAAGGAGGCTCAGCAGAAACACCACATTGAGGACTACGAGCATAGGCTTTCCAAGCAGAGGGAAGACCTGTGGGAGTGCAAGGCCAGGCACCGGCGCCTGGAGGCTCAGCGGGCTGAGATGGTCAGCCAGTTGCAGGCCATGATGCAGTCCCACTGGAACGAGGCCCTCCGGCTCTTCACCACCAGCGGTGCTTCCCTCCAGCCTTCACCCAAAGCCCCCCACCAGGAGGCTGAAGTGGACCCCAAGTTGGAATTTCTGCCTCCCTCTGACCCACACAAAAAGACCCCAAAGGGGGAGATTCTCTGCAGCAACACAAGCCTTCATTGCACATATCCAGCCCAAGGGCCGTATTTTAAGGACCCCTAATTTAGTACAAAGTGAAAAAAATGCAAATACTTTTTCTGCAGAGCACCAAAATTTTCTCACGGATTAGCAGTGGTCCACGGACCACCAATTGGTGACCGCTGGACTAGAAGACCTCCAAGGACCCTTCCAGCTCTATTCTGATTGATTAATTCTCTTGAGTCTGTAAAGCAGAGGTCAGTTCCTACCGGTTCGGACTGGTTCGGCCGAGTAGGTGGCAACTCTGCTTGCCACGCCTCCGAACCGGTTCTCTCTCCATCGGCGCCATCTTGATTTTTGGTTCTGCGCATGTGCAGAACAATCTTCATCGCAAAAATGTAATTTTTCCCCCTTTTCTAATGTTGTGCGCATGCACAGAACTTTTTAGGCGCGTGCGTTTGGCAGGCACATGAGCAAAGCTAGTGCAGGAGTGGAAAAATTTTCACGCTCCAAATTGGCAGTAGTGCCCACAGCAACCCACCCCTCGCTATAAAGCAACGCACCCCTGCTGTAAATGAAATCCAACCCGTGGCACGACAAAACTGCGCTCGTCAAAATAGCGGTGATAAAACCACGTTGCTAAAGCCACGACGTCATCACCGTGCGTCATCACCGCCGCGACAACAGCGCGGCGACAGAAGGGCGCTTTAAAACAGCGCGGCGGCAGAAAGCCGATTTAAATTAAGGTAAGGGTTAGGATTAGGTTTAGGGGTTAGTTTTAGGGGTTAGTTTTAGGGTTAGTTTTAGGGTTAGGTTTAGGGTTAGGTTTAGGGTTAGGTTTAGGGTTAGGTTTAGGGTTAGGTTTAGGGTTAGGTTTAGGTTTAGGGTTAGGGTTAGGGTTAGGTTTAGGGTTAGGTTTAGGGTTAGGTTTAGGGTTAGGTTTAGGGTTAGGTTTAGGGTTAGGTTTAGGGTTAGGTTTAGGGTTAGGTTTAGGGTTAGGTTTAGGGTTAGGTTTAGGGTTAGGTTTAGGGTTAGGGTTAGGGTTAGGTTTAGGGTTAGGTTTAGGGTTAGGTTTAGGGTTAGGTTTAGGGTTAGGTTTAGGGTTAGGTTTAGGGTTACGTTTAGGGTTACGTTTAGGGTGCTGAGTGCTTCGGAAGGCGCGGATTTGCCCTCCGCGGTTATGTCATCGTGGTAGGGTCGAATTTTTCTTAGCGCTTCGGACGGCGCGGATTTGCCTCCGCACTTATGTCAGCGCGGATAAGAGCTTCGCGGTTTTGTGGTGGAACCATCCAACCTATATGGTGGGTAACAGATTGAAGAAGCCTGCTTCTCCCTTAAGGGTAAGCAGTCCATTCATTGGAAGGTGATGACTGGATGGTCAGCTCCTTCTGCAAGAAGAGACGAGTGTCCAAATGAACTCAATGAATTCTTTATGGTTGACCCACCCAGCTTCCACGTTTTTGGAAGCTGCTAAGTCAAATTTTAGCCTCGTAATGTTGCGAGGGCGGCTGGTGCCAAGCTTGTCCCACAGCTGCCCCAGCATCCTTTCTTTCACCGCACCCCAGTCCGGCTGTCTGGTTTCAACCTGTGAAACCGGCCTTTGGACAAATGGAGATGGTAGGGCCGACGCACCCTTCCAGCCCTGTAATCCCGTTAGCGCCGAGCGCTTCTCGGTCGCTGTTGATGGGGCGTAGCGAGCTCAGCTCTGTGAGTCCGAATGAAAAAGAAAACAATTCTGGTTTTTATGTACGCATCAGGCCTGGTTGACATACTATTAAATTGTTTTAATAGCCTGTGCTTATGGAGGCATAGATCTTGGTAGTTAAAATCCAACAGCTCGTCAAATGCTCTCCGTGCTCAAAATTATTCGGAGAGCTGTAACCGGAGTTGAGAGACTTAAGACTAATATGGCAAGAACAAATGGCGGGCGCTGGAATTCTTGGTGGAGCAGAATGTTTGGCTGCCCAGCACAGCTGATGAAAACAGCTAGTAATCCTGATCCCCCCCACCCTCCTCCCTTCCATAAGAACTTTAAAAGCTTTCTTTCTGTCCTGTTTTGCTCTATGGATTCTCTTCTAAACCTTGGCAGTTATGACCACTCTTCCTTCCTTATTTATAGCCCAACCTGATATCTTGTTCTTTGCTCACAGAGTTCAAGGCAGCCAGCGATGGAATTATTGATTTCTAGGATTGTAGGAATAGGAAGGATGCCCCAGTCACTGAATCATAATGCTGGTTGTCCATGAGGATGGATTTGCATGTTATTTTTCTCCTTCTTCTTCCTCCTCCTCCTTCTCTCCCATCATTATCTATCTATCATCTATCTATCTATCTATCTATCTATCTATCTATCTATCTATCTATCTATCTATCTATCATCTATCATCTATCTATCTATCTATCTATCTATCTATCTATCTATCTATCTATCTATCTTCTTCCTCCTCTTCTTCTTGTCCTTCCTCCTCCTCTTCTCCTCCCCCCATCATTATCTATCTATCTATCTATCTATCTATCTATCTATCTATCTATCTATCTACCTACCTACCTACCTACCTACCTACCTACCTACTCCTCCTCTTCTCCTTCCTCCTCCTCCTCTTCTCCTCCCACATTATCTATCTATCTATCTATCTATCTATCTATCTATCTATCTATCTATCTATCTATCATCTATCTATCTATCTATCTATCTATCTATCTATCTATCTATCTATCTTCTTCTTCCTCTTCTTCTTCTCCTTCCTCCTCCTCCTCTTCTCCTCCCCCATCATTATCTATCTATCTATCTATCTATCTATCTATCTATCTATCTATCTATCTATCTATCATCTATCTATCTATCTATCATCTATCTATCTATCTACCTCCTCCTTTTCTCCTTCCTCCTCTTCCTCTTCTCCTCCCCCCGTTATCTATCTCTCCATCTATCTATCTCTCCATCCATCCATCCATCCATCCATCCATCCATCCATCTATCCATCCATCTACTGTATCTATCCATCTATCCATCCGTCCATCTCCTCCTCCTCCTCTTCTTCTCATCCTCCTCCTCCTTCCTCCTCCTCCCCTTCCTTCCTCTTCTTCTCCCTTGTCCTACTCCTTTTCCTTCTCCTCCCTTCTTTATTTATTTTATTTATTTCAGCAAGCATGTATGAGATAACAGATATAAGTATGAAAATTATGATGAAAGCAGGAAACGGGTACAAATAAATGGAGACAGTAGTCAGGTAGTGCACTCCAGGCATTGACCACTCTGCTTTTTGACCTTCCTTTCCCTCCTCCCCCTCCCTTCCCCTTCTCCCTTCCTCTCCCACCTTTAAAATTTAGGCATCTTGCGGTACCTGTATTAAAAATTAACTTTATGCACAGGAGTTCTTTGATGGGGGACATTGAGAAGGAAAGAAGCCTGAATTCCTGCATAGGTTCTTCCCATCTACATTTTAAGCATATTGGCTGGGCCTGGGTGGAGCCACATGAGAAAGAGAAAAAAAAAGAGAAGAACATTTGGACACAACCTGACCATTTTACTGTGTTGTGCTTTGTGAACGAATGACCTGAGCAATTTCATTTGACTGCTTGTATCCTACCATGGAGCCCTGTAAGAAAAGGAAGCTAAACTGAATGAAATACTAACCTGAATGTCACGCAAATATATATATTTAAATAGCTTTTCAAACAGCTATTTTGCCTTGTCTTACATTAAACCAACAAGGAAATATACATTTCTTTCCCTCTCCAGGGAATGCTTTGTTCATTAAACATAACAAATCCATTGGCGTGTTTACAAAAGCAAAGCACACATCCATTTGTGCATTATTATTTTTTTTGCTCTTAAGGGTTTGGTTTGGATTTCAGCGATTGAATGAAACGAACATCTTCAGTCTTCATGAAGATGCATCTGTTTGCTCCAACAACAGCCATGGAACTACAAAAATAAGATCTCATCTTCTTGCCCTTTTTTGTTATCTTACATTTGAGTATCCTTCCACCTTTTTTCTTAATAACTGTATTTTTTTCAGGATGCAGCAGCTCGGCGGCTAAGACCCTGAGCTTGTCGATCAGAAAGGTTGGCAGTTTGGTGGTTTGAATCCCTAGCATTGCCTAACGGAGTGAGCTCCCGTTACTTGTCCCAGCTTCTGCCAACCTAGCCGTTCAAAAGCACGTCTCTCCACAACAGAGGTGAAATTCAACTGGTTCAGACTGCTTTGGGGGAACCGGTAGCTCCGACGATCAGCTGGGAGCGAACTGGTTCGCTCCAAGGATCAGCTGGGCCCTCCCACCCACCTTTGTGTTTTGCTGACCAATATCCCCTCAGCTGAATCATGAGGCACAGCGGATTGCTGCACCTCAGCTGTTTTCCTCCTCAGCAGTAATGCGGAAGGTAGGTTTTTTTCAAAACTGCGCATGCACACCAGTGGTGGGTTTCAAAAATTGTTGGAACCTACTCTGTGGGTGTGGCCTCCTTTGTGAGAGTGGCTTGCCACCCATGTGACCGGATATGAAATTATGAATTAGTACTTAGGTCGGTCCAAGTAGCTATTCAGAAGTTAGTGGTTAGAAGCAATCGTAAAACAAGATATAGAATTAAAACCAGAAATATTTTGTTGGCTATTTGAAAGGGAGTATAATATATATTTAATTTTACACATGTTAACAGCTGCTGGAATTGTTTTTGCACAACAGTGGAAAAACAGAGATATGTATAAATAAACTGACAATTAAAATTAAGTAGGCTTTGAATACTTTTTCACGTGGGATTGGTTTTAGCAATTGCCAACTAACAGAAACAGAAATTAGAAATCCAGAAGTATGAAAGAAAACACCAATTATGCAAGGAAAGGTCCCTAAAATGTATAAGGAAATATTACTAGATCATTACTAATGCGTAGATAACTGCGGGACATTACACACCCACCAGTGATGGGTTTCAAAAATTTTTGGAACCTCTTCTGTAGGTGTAGCCTGCTTTCCGGGTCCACTGGTGGAACCTCTTCTAACCGGTTTGGTAGATTTGACGAACTGGTTCTACCGAATAGGTGCAAACTGGTAGGAACCCACCTCTGATGCGCACGCAGATCACCAAACCGGCGATTAAACCGGTAGAATCCCATCGCTCGGTGTTGGGATTCAAATAATTGAACAACTGGTTCTCTGCCCTAATGATTTCTTCCAACAACCAGTTCACCAAACTGCTCAGAAAGTTAACAACCGGTTCTCTCGAAGTGGTGCGAACCGGCTGAATCCCACCACTGCCACCACTGCTCTACAAACACCCAGTTTTCATATGGCTATCCATAAACCTGGTTCAAGGACAGGCAGGTGTGATAAGGCCTGATTTTTGCAGATATTATCATCCCTGCAAAAAGGACAGTTGCTAGTACTGATAGCAAGCCGAGAATAAGATGTCCAGCCACTCTATGGATTTGGAGTCCAGCCAAACACATGGGCCCATCTGTCCCTAAAACCTCTGAGCTATTCTGGCAGGCCGGCAGGCCTTTTGTGAAACTTTGAGGCCGACCACGCGAGAAAAAAGTCCTGTCAGTCTTTGCAAGAAACGCCAGAGCGAGTCCCTGCCCGAGCTGACATTTCCTGCCCTAAATTAGAAGCTAATGAAAGCAGACGGCATTCCAGGCGCTTTCATATAAATTAAGTCAGTGGTGACATTTTCTAAACAGCGGCAGTCAGGATCAGTCGGTAATAGTAGACTAACAGATGCTGGCACTTTTATTATTAATTATACATTTCATTATCATATGATTATTGTCAAACATTGCTTGACAGCAAATGCAGCGTTTTCAAATCACGCCCCTGTGCTATCAAAGCCACACTCTTGTGTTGGTGTTGGTGTTTTTTTAACACAGCCGATTCAATACATTTTGCAGTGTCGTAATACTGTGGAGTGTGTCTTGCGTTTAACACCACCCGGTTTGCGCCCGAACACACACACACAAACACAGAGACTACAAACGAGAATTTCAAATGCTCGTGGTGCCCTGGGACAGGAAATCTAAGTGAATACATTTTTTAAAAAAAGTATCGAGAAAATAAACGGAAAGAGCAGTTGGCAAATTGATAGGTGTTGTGGCCCGGCAGGAGCCGTTGGAGCTGCCACCAGACTCCGACAGCGAGGGGCCCTATGAGTTGGCCCTGGAGGATGTGGAGGACCCTGGACAGGGTTCCGACTCCGAGCAGGGCGCAGAGAAACTGGTTGGCCACCAGGTGGTGCCTGAGCCTTGGATCAGTGGGGAGGAGACAAGAGAGAGTGATCCAGAAACCAACAGTGAGTTGTTCCGGGATGCACGCCGTTGAAGAGCTACTCGGCGTCAAGAACAACTACGTAATTTCAGAAGGTAATTACGCTCAGCTGATGGTCATTAAGCTCCTCTCCAGACTATAAAAGGGACTGCTTGTGCCACACCCTTCTTGCAGAAGTCAATGCTTGGACTAAAGAGAAACGAACTTGGCAGGCTGGATTGCTGCCAGAGTTAGTCTGAATTGCTGCCAAGGTGTCGGACTTGCTGCCAAGGTCCTTATCTGTTTGTTTATTTAGCTTTCAGCACCGAGATTCTGGTCTTGTTATTAAAGGACATTCCATTTTACGCTTGTCTCGGTTTTCGTTACTGGATGGAGGAGGGGGTCAGAACAGATAGGTAAGGACATCGTGTTAGAATAGATAGAGTAAAGCAGGAGGAGGAGGAGGATGGCTGTGGGGTCCTTGGTGCTCTCTGAGCTTGCTGGTTTGTTTGCAGTTATTTCATTACCCAACTAGGTGACATCATCAGGGCTAGAAAGGGGTGGGGTTTATGAAATGGAAGAAGATGATGATTAGAATAGAATAGAATAAACAGAGTTGGGAGGGACCTTGAAGGTCTTCTAGTCCAACTCTTGCTTAGGCAGGAAACTCTACACCACTCCATGCAATTTTAAGGACAAAACAAAATCTACTTACCTCCAGGAGGTTGATCATCTGACCTCTTTTGGGGACTTCCCTGCCTCTCCTTCATCCCTGATAAATAATTCCCCACTCAACATAGCTTTGATGACTGAAAGATCTGTACAATGGATTTATGTCGGGGATCTCCAAACCTGGAAAACTTTAAGACTTGTGGACTTCAACTCCCAGAATTCCCCACCTAGCATGGCTCTCCTGGGTCTGCTCAACACATTCCTCTGAGCTTGGCTGGGTAGGGAATTCTGGGAATTGAAGTCCACAAGTCTTAAAGTTGCCAAGTTTGGAGATTCCTGGTTCCTGTTGTTGTAATTGGTCCTGGAAGGCAATATCCAAAAATGTCATATTTTTTTCATGGTTTAGAATAACAAAGTTGGAAGGGACCTTGGAGGTCTTCTAGTCCAACCCCCCACTTAGGCAGGAAACTCTACACCACTTCAGACAAATGGATATCCAACATCTTCTTTAAAACATCCAGTGTTGGAGCATTCACAATTTCCTAACAGTTAGAACAATTCATCAGTAGAACAGCTTGCCTCCAGAAGTTGTGAATGCCCCAACAACGGAAGTCTTTAAGAAGATGTTGGATAGCCATTTATCTGAAACAGTATAGTGTTTCCTGCCTAGGCAGGGGGTTGGATTAGAAGACCTCCAAGGTCCCTTCCAATTCTGCTATTGTATTACAACCTCTGGAGGCCAGTTGTTCCACTGATTAATTGTTCTAACTGTCAGGAAATGTCTCCTCAGTTCTAAGTTGCTTCTCTCCTTGATTAGCTTCCACCCATTGCTTCTTGTCCTGCCCTCAGGTGCTTTGGAGAATAGCTTGACTCCCTCTTCTTTGTGGCAGCCCCTGAGATATTGGAAGGAGGGAAGGTGGGAAGGAAGGAAGATGGGAAGGAAGGAAAGAAGGAAGGAAGGAGACAAGGAAGAAAGGAAGGAAGGTGGGAAGGAAGGAAGCAGAGAAGAAAGGGAGGGAGGGAGGGAGGGAGGAAGGAAGGAGGAAGGAAGGAAGGAAGGAAGGAAGGAAGGAAGGAGAGAAGGAAGGATCTCTCCTTGATTAGTTTCCACCCATTGCTTCTTGTCCAGCCCTCAGGTGCCTTGGAGAATAGCTTGACTCCCTCTTCTTTGTGGAAGCCCCTAAGATACTGGAAGGAGGGAAGGTGGGAAGGAAGGAAGATGGGAAGAAAGGAAAGAAGGAAGGAGAGAAGGAGGAAAGAAAGGAAGGTGGGAAGGAAGGAAGCAGAGAAGAAAGGGAGGGAGGGAGGAAGCAAGGAGAGAAGGAGAGAAGGAAGGAAGGAAGGAGAGGAGAAGGAAAGGAAGGAGAGAAGGAAGGGAGGAGAGAAGGAAGGCTCTCTCCTTGAATAGCTTCCACGCATTATTTCTTCTCCTGTCCTCAGGTGCTTTGGAGAATAGCTTGACTCCCTCTTCTTTGGGGCAGCCCCTGAGATATTGGAAGACTGCTATCATATCTCCCCTAGTCCTTCTTTTCATCAAACTAGAATTAAAATGTTCAGAAGCTTCACATGCCAAAAGTCAGTTCCCAAGACTTCACGGCCAAAGCAACCCGAGATTCATGCTTTGAGCTCCATTTCTGCCAACTAGCGCAGATAATCAAAAGATTACATGGAACAATGGAGCAACAAAGCTTTATAGGCTGGGATGATGTTTTTTTTTATCCCATTCGCTTTCTTTAATTAGCAGCAGAAGGCAAAATACCAATACATATTTAACCCAAAGCATGTAGCGTTATTATCCATATGCTTACGAAAAAGTCTCATCGGCAATTCACCGAGAACATATGTTGCCCTGGCATATATAAAGAATAAAATAAAAAGCAAAGATTTGTTGTCTTCTCGCCTGTATATTTTGGTCCCCCGATTTCCTCCGTCAATTTCGAGAACCTTCCCCCCCCTTTTCTTTTTGCAAGCTAAAAAAATAAGTAGAATCCGTGGACCCCCAGTTGAAACTCACATCAGACGCTGCCTTAAATCTGCTACGTCAGCAATAGGTGCAGTAAAAGATCTCAAGGTGGAGACGTTGTAGCTGGCCTGGATTTGCTCTGTGTCACTGCAAATACATCATTGCAACTCAAGGCCAAAGCTAATGGCTTTATGAGAATAATGACCAATGTTTGGCAGAGGGTTGGCATCTGTCAGCTCAGCATATACTCATGCTACGTTTGTTCAATAAGTGGTAAATACCACTAAAGAAATTAGACCTGGACATCTTCAAGGATCTCTAAAGAGGAAAGGAGTGTTTATTCCCCTTCCCCTCCCTCTCTCCTTCGCTCCCTTTTCTTTCTCTTTCTCTATTCCCATCCTCCCTTCCCGTCAGCCTTACATGGTAGTCCAGACAAGGAGCATAACCAGAAGTACTAGCTCTAACTTCATCTTGAATCTTGAAGTCTGAAGGACTTCATATTTCCTCTGCCTCTTGTCTTCTGTTGCCTAATCTGTGGCTCTTACTTCTGTCTCCCAAAGTCCTTCCTTCCTTCTTTCCTTCTCTGGCCCTCCCTCCTCTACCTTTCCTTCCTTCCTTCTTTCCTCCTTCCCTCCCTCCTTATTCTTCCTTCCTCCCTCCCCCTACCTTCCCTTCTTCCCTTTCTTCCTTCTTTCCTTCCTCCACCCCTCCCTCCCTCTACTTTTCTTTCCTTCCTTCTTGCCTTCCTCTGCCCCTCTCTCCTCTACCTTTTCTTCCTTCCTTCTTTCCTTCCTCCACCCCTCCCTCTACCTTTCTTTCCCTCCTTCCTTCCCTCCCTCCTTATTCTTCCTTCTCCCTCCCTCTACCTTCCCTTCTTCCCTTTCTTCCTTCTTTCCTTCCTCTGCCCCTCCCTCCTCTACCTTTTCTTCCTTCCTTCTTTCCTTCCTCCACCCCTCCCTCTACCTTTCTTTCCCTCCTTCCTTCCTCCTTCCCTCCCTCCTTATTCTTCCTTCTCCCTCCCTCTACCTTGCCTTCTTCCCTTTCTTCCTTCCCTCCCTTCCTCATTATTCTTCCTCCCTCCCTCCCTCCCTCCCTCCACCCTTCCTTCCTTCCTTCCTTCCTTCCTTCCCAGTCCAAACAAGAAGCACAAGCAGAATTATGAGCTCTATTTTTATTGTTAACGGATTCTTGCAAGTCTTATCTGACTGTTGGCCAATCTGTGGCTTTTCCTTTCCTTTCCTTTCCTTTCCCTTCCTTTCATTTTTTCCCTTCCCTTCCCTCCCCTCCTCTCCCCTTCCTCATAGCCAACCTTGTCAAAACCTATCACCCTGCAACATGTGAGTGACGCATTCTTTGCTTCTGCAAGAAAATGTGAGGGCGCTAATAATAATTCTGCTGTCATCTAGTGCCTCTTTCTCCCCTCCCCATTTCAGACAGAACTAAATCTTTTGCCACAAATCTCCTTGATCAGGTTTCATTGCTCGGGCCCGCTGCTGCTGCTGCCGCTCCTCACCCGTTGCTCCCGAGAAAGTCATTTTAATTCTGTTTTGCCGGGGCTTATGTTCTTTAAAGTACTTATAATCTATGACTGGAAAATATCCATTACCGAAGAGCTGTGATTGTAACAGAAGATTACTCTTGGCTGACTCACTGAAAATTGTGAAGTGAGAAGGAAAAAAAAGAGAGGACAAAACGAATAGAAGAGAAAGAAATAAGAAACAGGAGGCTGTTTTAAAGAAAAAAGAAAATCTGAAATTATGGGAACAGCCCACGAGGACAATCTATTACTGCTTTACAAAGCCTTCATTCGGCCACACTTGGAATACTGCATCTAGTATTCAGGGGTGGGTTTCTCGCCGCGTTCCAACCGGTTCGGTTGGAACGGGGCCGGCGGCGTCCTTGTGCACACGCGCGGCGCACACATGCATACTAGCGTCTGTGCGATGCTCCAGCTGCTCCTGGAGGATCATGCAGGTGCTGTATGCGTCCTGTGCATGCGTGGAAGCGCAGAACTCGTCAAAACCGGGTAAGGAGTGCAGGCGGGCGGGTGCGCCCTTCGCCATTCCCGGAAGTTACTTACTTCCGGGTTCGCCGACCAACCGGTTCACAGGGACCGCCACGAACCAGTTGAAACCCACCCCTGCTAGTATTGGTCAACACAATATGAAAAAAAAGATGTCGAGAATCTGGAAAGAGTGCAGAGAAGAGCAACAAAGATTATTAGGGGCCTGGAGGCTAAAACATGCGAAGAACGGTTGCAGCAAATGGGTTTGTCGAGCTTAGTGAAAAGAAGGACTAAGGATGACATGATAGCAGTGTTCCAATATTTGACTTAATCTCCAAAGCAATTGAAAGCAGGACAAGAAACAATGGATGGAAACCAGGGTGGATTTGCTGCCGGCTCGGCGTGCAAAAAATGCATGCACATTTGCAAATAAAAAGGTCTGTGCATGCGCAAAACATTAGAACATGAAAAAGAAAATACATTTCTGCTGTGAAAATTGTTCTGGGTATGCGCAGAACCGAAAATCAAGATGGTGGTGCTATAGGAGAACTGGTTCGGGAGGCGTGGCAGAACTCGATTGCTGCTGGTTCCAACAACCCAGGCCACCAAGTTGCTACCGGTTCAGTTGAACCTAATCAAGGAGAGAACCAACCCAGAACTAAGGAGAAACTTCCTAACATAGAACAATTACACCAGTGCAACTGTTTGCCTCCAGAGGCTGTGGGTCAGTGGTGGGTTTCAAATTGTTTTTGAACCTACTCTGTGGGTGTGGCCTCCTTTGTGGGAATGGCTTGCCGGCCATATGACCTGGTGGGAGTGGCTTGCCGGCCATGTGTTATCTATCTATCTATCTATCTATCTATCTATCTATCTATCTATCTATCTATCTATCTATCTATCTATCTATCTATCTATCTATCTACCTACCTACCTACCTACCTACCTACCTACCTACCTACCTACCTATCTATCAAATCTATCAAATCTATCTATCTATCTATCTATCTATCTATCTATCTATCTATCTATCTATCTATCTATCTATCTATCTATCTTTCCTTCCTTTTGTCTCTCTGTCCCTTTTTCCTTTTTTTCTTTCATCTCTCTCTCACTTTTTCTTTCTTTTTTTCTTTCTTTCTTTCTTCCTTTCTTTCTCTTTCTCTTTCTCTCTTTGTGTGAGTCTGTGTGTGTGTGTGTGTGTCAGTGGTGGGTTTCAAAATTTTTTGGACCCTCTTCTGTAGGTGTGGCCTGCTTTCCGGGTCAACTGGTGGAACCTCTTCTAACCAAGGTCCCTTCTAACCGGTTCGGTAGATTTGACGAACTGGTTCTACCAAATAGGTGCGAACTGGTAGGAACCCACCTCTGTTGTGGGTGCTCCAACACTCCTCCAAGAAGATACTGGACAGCCATTTGTCTGGAATGATGTAGGGGTATGGCTTGAGCTGGGGGTTAAACTTGATGACCTCCAAGTTTCCTTCCATCTCTGTCTATTCTGTTCTGTCCTGTTTCTTCTACTTTAAAAAAGACCACATGCTCCCATCCATCAGTCTTTTTTCTGATGAGAATAGTACAGTTTAGTATCCATACCAATCCAAGATACCAGGGAAAGAAAGTTATTTCAATTGAAGCCACCTTAATTTCATTTCACTTTATTGCACCAGTTTTATGACTGATGGAATAGAATAGAATACTAGAGTAGAGTAGAGTAGAGTAGAGTAGAGTAGAGTAGAGTAGAGTAGAGTAGAGTAGAATAACAGAGTTGGAAGGGACCTTGAAGGTCTTCTAGTTCAACCCCCTGCTTAGGCAGGAAACCCTACACCACTTCAGACAAATGATTGTCCAACATCTTCTTAAAAACTTCCAGTGTTGGATCACCCACAACTTCTGAAGATTCCACTGGTTTATTGTTCTCATTGTCAGGAAATTTCTCCTTAGTTCTAGGTTGGTTCTCTCCTTGATTAGTTTCCATAAAAAAGATGGGATTACTCAATAGAATAGAATAGAATAGAATAGAATAGAGTAGAGTAGAGTAGAGTAGAGTAGAACAGAACAGAACAGAATAACAGGAAGGGACCTTGGAGGTCTTCTAATCGAACCCCCTGCTTAGGCAGGAAACCTTACACCACTTCAGACAAATGATTGTCCAACATCTTCTTAAAAACTTCCAGTGTTGGAGCATTTCACTGATTAATTATTAGGAAGGGACTATTTAAAAATGTCTATTATTTTGAAAGCTTTGGGAGTACTGATTCCACAACAGCTGATACTATAGTCTTGCATAGCTAAGTCCCTTGGGAAATAACCACAATAGTTGGTTAAGAAGTCGCCTAATGGATGATCACTGCCTGCCTACACAAAACACGCTTCGTTTGGTGGATGAATTAGCTTGTTTGGGAGGGTTGCACAATACATTAAGCCACAAACTGATCACAAAGGAGAAACCCACCCTTAACAAGATTAACAATCCTAAGCAACGGAGCTAACCTGATCCGAATAGCAAACGAACCCAAATGTTTCTGTCTCTAGGATGGAGGGAACCCCCAAAGAAATGATGCCTTCATCTGCAAGGATTCCTCTAAAGACCACAAGAAGAAAGCTTTGGGGAGAGGCTAAAGGAATGGGACAATTGAGGGAGATAAAGCCCCTAGCAACAATGATTTATGGCCTTGCAGGAGAAGGGGGGAGAAGGCAAGAAGGATGAAAAGGCAGAAATGAGAGAGGGATAAGGTAAAGGTTCCCTTCGCACATATGTGCTAGTCGTTCCCAACTCTAGGGGGTGGTGCTCATCTCCGTTTCAAAGCCAAAGAGCCAGCACTGTCCGAAGACGTCTCTGTGGTCATGTGGCTGGCATGACTAAATGCCGAAGGTGCACGGAATGCTGTTACCTTCCCACCAAAGGTGACCCCGATTTTTCTACTTGCATTTTTCACGTGTTTTCAAACTACTAGGTTGGCAGAAGCTGGGACAAGTAATGGGAGCTCACTCCATTACGCGGGAGTCTAGGGATTCGAACTGCCGAACTGCCAACCTTTCCGACCGACAAGCTCAACGTTTTAGCCACTCAGCCACCATGTCCCTGAGAGAGGGATATCTAATGCTAAATTGATTCTATTCTATTCTATTCTATTCTATTCTATTCTATTCTATTCTATTCTAGTCTAGTCTAGTCTAGTCTAGTCTATCCTATTCCACTCCACTCCACTCCACTCCACTCCACTCCATTCTACTTTACTCTGTCTAGAAGTTATGTTTTCTTCTGCCCTAATGTTTTTCTTCCATTTTGAATTCCATTTAGTGAACTTTATATAGCAGATCATTAAATACATCGATAAATATTGTACTCATATCTCTTTAATCCTTACACTTATGGTTCTCAATTTTGGCAACTTAAAGTCCACACATCTTAAAGCTCTCAAAGTTGATGTGAAGTTTCTTGAATGAGAAGCAAAACTTCTTCCTCCTCAAGGAAAGAAAGACCCAGCCCAGTTGCCTTTCGAAAAAGCACCTTAGTTCTTCTAACAAGTTACTGGTGGGGCGAGTCACTTCCTACCTACATTTCCTTGGGGTTCTTTTTGTCTCTGTCTCTCTCTGTCTCTCTCTGTCTTTCACTGTCTCTCTGTCTGTCTTTCTGTCTGTCTCTGTCTGTCTCTGTCTCTCTGTCTGTCTCTGTCTCTCTCAAAACACCGCTGTTGGAATGAGCAATTTGCACAAGAGCCGTACAACAAATGAAAGACAAAAACATGGAAAAACCCAAACCTCAACATGAAAGTGAAGAAACAGGCAATAAGGCAAGCCAATAATGGGATCGTTACTCAAGTTTCATCCCTCCATTGCATTAACTAAGAACTAGGAGATAAAACTCTAGCCTAAAGCAAGAGTTGCGCAATCAGGCTTCCTTGCATACCAATCTTTTCCTTCTTTTGGTTTGAAATATATTTCCCTCCTCCCATTAGCCTGGAACAGGATTGTCTGAGGACCTGACACACACACTGGCCACACTTTGATCACTGGATATGCAGCGCATCCTAAGGTGAGGAGTGTTTTGATGAAAAATAATGGATATTTGTAAGGTGGGGTTATTTTTTTTCCCGAGGAAAAGAGGATTTCAGGAAAGAACACAGCATTTTTGTACTCAGTAATGAAACTCTTATTATTAGTGATCAAATCCTCTCTTTTGTAGACTGCAGATTCCGGCACTTCTGTTCAACCCCAACACAAATCATCATAAAGGAACTTTTCCCATAGAGTTTTTTTCTTTTATTTTTCAGACTGCAAAGTGTAGACACCTAAGCAGACTTTCAAGTGATAGACGGATGTGTCATAAGGTAAATGCAAAGGTTCCCCTCGCACAGATGTGCTAGTAATTCCCAACTCTAGGGAGCAGTGCTCATCTCCGTTTCAAAGCCGAAGAGCCAGTGCTGTCTGAAGACGTCTCCGTGGTCATGTGGCTGGCATGATTAAATACCGAAGGGGCATGAGACGCTGTTACCTTCCCACCAAAGGTGGTACCTATTTTTCTAGGTGGCGCAGTGGTTAAATGCAGCACTGTAGGCTACTGCTAGATCAGCAGGTCAGCGGTTCAAATCTCACCGGCTCAGGGTTGACTCAGCCTTCCATCCTTCCGAGGTGGGTAAAATGAGGACCCAGATTGTTGGGGGCAATATGCTGACTCTCTGTAAACCGCTTAGAGAGGCCTGAAAGGCCTATGAAGCGGTATATAAGTCTACTGCTATTGCTATTGCTATATTCTACTTGCATTTTTTACATGCGTTCGAACTGCTAGGTTGGCAGAAGCTGGGACAAGTAATGGGAGCTCACTCTGTTACGCGGCGTTAGGGATTCGAACCGCCAAACTACCAATCTTTCTGACCGACAAGCTTAACATCTTAGCCACTCAGCCACCATGTCCCTGAGAGAGGGATATCTAATGCTAAATTGAATCTATTCTATCCTATTCTATTCCATTCCACTCCACTCCATTCCATTCTACTTTACTCGGTCTAGAAGTTATGTTTTCTTCTGCCCTAATGTTTTTCTTCCATTTTGAATTCCATTCAGTGAACTTTATATAGCAGATCATTAAATACATCGATAAATATTGTACTCATATCTCTTTAGCTGCCAACCTTTCTGACTGACAAACTCAGTGTCTTAGCCACTGAGCCACCACGTCCCTTTTAAACTCTATTATTAGTGATCAAATCCTCTCTTTCGTAGACTGTAAATTCTGGCACTTCTGTTCACTTCCAACACACATCATCATAAAGGAACTTTTCCCATTTTCTTCTTCTTTTTTCAGACTGCTAAGTGTAGACACCTAAGCAGATTTTCAAGTGATAGACGGAGGTGTCACAGACAGAATCATATCCAAAGTAGCACATCCTGGGACAAAAATATCTCTAAAGCACCGCCAAGAGAAATGCAAAAGAAACGCACAGGCTGGTGCTCTCTGAGCTTGGCTGTTTTTCCTGCAGACATTTCATTACCCAACTAGGTAACATCATCCATGCCTAATTTGGGTAATGAAACATCTGCAAGAAAACAACCAAGTGTCAATCCTGTAAGGCCTGCAGCGGTTCCTTTAAGAATCTTTGGCGTGTCACACTCTCATTAAGGGGGGGGGGATAGCAAGGGGTAGAATGTGTTGTTTTCAAAATACAAAATTCCTTTCTAGAAGCTCAAGATCATCTTTTGTCTCCCCACCTCTGCACCTGACCGGGAGCAGTTGGGCATAGCATGGAAGAAGAAGATTGGACCATGTGATGGACTGTGGGTGTGGGGACAAGATCATGAACTTTTAACTGGCTGGGATTCTGATGTAACTTCCAGAATTGGGATAATGTCAGCGTTCCAAATATCATGCAGAATTAAATCAGAGTCAAAGGCAAAACAATCCTTAAAGTTCCAATTTAATAAGACAGACATGTTGGCATCGTGCTATGGAATCCCAATTGAGTGTGGCAGGCCAAAGATTCTTAAAGGAACTGCTGCAGGCCTGACACCAAGCTCAGAGAGCACCCCAGGACCCCACATTTCAACCCTGAGCTACAATTATGGTTCCCCTCGAACATATGTGCTAATCGTTCACGACTGTAGGGGGAGGTGCTCATTTCCGTTTCGAAGCCGAAGATCCAGCGCTGTCTGAAGACGTCTCTGTGGTCATGTGGACGGCATGACTAAATGCCGAAGGTGCACGGAACGTTGTTACCTTCCCACCAAAGGTGGACCCTATTTTTCTACTTGCATTTTTTACGTGCTTTCGACCTGCTAGGTTGGCAGAAGCTGGGACAAGTAACGGGAGCTCACCCCGTTACACGATGCTAAGGATTCGAACCGCCGAACGGCCGACCTTTCTGATCAACAAGCTCAGCGTCTTAGCCACTGAGTCACCATGTCCCCTGTTAGAAATATACTCCTTTATTGGCAAAGTCACAAGTGCCCTGAAATAAGAGATTGAAAAATCTCTTGCTTGCTTTGATTGAGAAGAAATGAAACAAATTGTAATGCACTGCAATAGTGGCGCATTGTAATGCAGACAGGGTCGCAACATTTTTTTCCATTGTGATGTCTGCCTTCCGGGACACCCCGAAATCCAGTTGACTCCAACACTGTTGGGACTTCAAAAAGACAATAAATTCCCGCTTCCCTATCCAGAGGGGTATGCAAAAGTAAGCTTCTGATTGCCTATTAATGTTTGATTGGATTTTAATTGAATTTGCTTATCTTGTTTTTCTTTGGGTTGATTGCACACTGCTTGGAATCACAATGTTCAGGTTGAATAACCGTATATGGTGGGGTTTTTTTTCAGATAAACAAGCCAAAAATTAATTCTTATAAAGTTTTCTTTCTATCCCTTCCAGAAGTGACCACTTCATCTCTTAATCTTTGGCTCAACCCATAGTTAGCAATTTTGTTTCGGTCAATGGTCAGATTGTAGTACAGTGTTTCCTACCAATGGATGGTCCCATATTTATTTTTAATATTGGCAATTGGGGAGGGAATTAACAGATGAATGGCAGAATATTTATGCTACATGGATAGAATGTCACCATCTATATCAGGGGTGTCTCTCATCCTGGGCATAAATTGTTTCAACTTTTGCCCTCAAAACGAAGCTATAGGGCACTCACACCAGAAAAACTAGACACAAGGACTGTTTTTTTTCCTGAATGCCATCACTGTTAAACAAATAATTCTCACAACACTCTCAAACTATCTACTAAGAATATTCTTCTCTTCCTTCCTAGTATCTATCGCTTCCCAATTATGACTATAACCATGTTGCTTGTATCTTTCAATTTATATTGTTTTTATTTGTTTCCTAGTGCGATTTGATAGCTTATTAGTAACCTGGACTATCACTAAGTGTTGTATCTTTTTATTCTTGATGAATGTATTTTATTCTCCTTATGTACACTGAGAGCATCTGCACCAAAGACAAATTTCCTGTGTGTCCAATCACACTTGGCCAATAAAGAATTCTATTCTATTCTATTCTATTCCATTCCGTTCTGAATTTCTATTCTATTCTATTCTATTCCATTCCATCCCATTCTTATGATTCTTGATGAATGCATTCTATTTTATTTTTCTTTATATAAACTGAGAGCATCAGCACCAAAGACACATTCCCTGTGTGTCCCATCACACTTGGCCAATAAAGAATTCTATTCTATTCTATTCTATTCTATTCCATTCCATTCTGTTCTGAATTTCTATTCTATTCCATCCCATCCCATCCCATCCTTATGATTCTTGATTAATGCATTCTATTTTATTTTTCTTTATATAAACTAAGAGCATATGCACCAAAGACAAATTCCTTGTGTGTCCAATCACACTTTGCCAATAAAGAATTCTGTTCTGCTCTATTCTATTCTATTCTATTCTATTCTATTCTATTCTATCTTTGCAACTTTAAGGCCTGTGGATTTCAACTCCTGGAATTCCCCAGCCAACCATGCTTGCCCATTACGATAATCAGGCAGTTCGGTCATATGACAAACCCAGTTTTATGACCTTTTTTTGCAGCAGTCCTTATGCAAACGCCGTGGTCGTTAAGCAAACAAATAGTTTGTTATGGGGCTGGTTTTGCCAAACCGTAAGTAAGATGTCTTAAAACCCAGTGATGCGACAATGGGATGTTGCAAATGGCCACAAACGTGGGTCATGTACTGAGTGCCAAAGTGCGATTACATTGTAATGGGAAGGAGGTATTTTTGGAACTTTAAATCTGGTCATAATTTGAGGCCTAACTTGTAGCTGTCACCAAACACAAATTTATACTGTGACCTGTGCTGCAAAGCTAAAAATTAATCCATAACTCCATAAAAAAATAATAATCAAATGACATATTTTTTCTCCTGGTCCTGTCCATTTCTTGACCTTGTCCCTACCCATTTGTGAAACTATATTTCCCTTCACAAGGAATGCCACTTCAAAGAGAGTAACAACCAAGGGTAAAATCCAGCAGGTTCTGACAGGTTCTGGAGAACTGATAGCGGAAATTTTGAGTAGTTCGGAGAACCAGCAAATGTCACCTCTGGCTGACCCCAGAGTGGGGTGGGAATGAAGATTTTGCAGTATCCTTCCCCTGCCATGCCCACCAAGCCATGCCCACCAAGCCACACCACGCCCACCAAGCCACACCCACAGAACCAGTAGTAAAAAAAATGAATTTCACCACTGGTAACAAACCCAGCTCGGGTGAGATGGTATATCCCAACCTGTAGAAAAGCCGGCAGAGCTGCGAGGGTGGAGGTAAGTGTGTCATCAGCCTAGCATCATTACGTTCCCACAAATGGTCTCAATCCAAATCTCTAATGAATTCCGTTGTCCCTTATCAGGTGCCAGTTTAGTGTTGAGCTTTCGTTGACTAGATTCTTGGGTACAGCCTCGTGCAATAAATACAGTCCTGATCTTCGGTGGCCGACACAATCTGGCCTGTTTCCCACCTCCCCGGTGTACGTGCCTAGAAACAAACTGCATATCCTACATCTCTGCAGGATCAGGACTCTTGACTACAGGCCGCCAGCAGAGAAGAAGAAGGAACACTGAGACGGGAGAGAGTACATGTTTTGGCAGGATCAGGACATGGTGCCTGGATTGTGAAACCAAGCTGCCATGACCTGAGCATGAACCAGGCTGCTGCAGATTAACTCCACTCATAATTCCTTTCAACAATCCTGGCAGTTTCTCCAGAGTTTCCCTTTGGCATAAGCTGCTCCAGGCCTCATCAAAACAAGCAGCTATGGCAGAGAGGTAGTAGCTATGGCAGAGAGAACAGCCAGCAGAACATACTTGTTGTGGCCTAGGCTGAGGTGGCACAGTGGTTAGAGTGCAGTACTTCAGGCTACTTCTGCTGACTGCCAGCTGCCTGCAATTGGGCAGTTTGAATCTCACCAGGCTCAAGGTTGACTCATCCTTCCAAGGTGGCTAAAATGAGGACCCAGATTTATGCTGACTCTGTAAACCACTTAGACAGAGTTGCAAAAGCACGATGAAGCGGTATATACCATATTTTTGGGAGTATAAGATGCACCGGAGTATAAGACGCACCAAGATTTTAAGAGGCAATTTTTTTTAAAAAAGTTCTTGCACTCTGCAAAGCTCCCCAAAACAGGCCCAGTTTTTTTTTTTTAAAGTGCATGAATAGCCTTTAGGAGACTTGTAGAGTCCTCTGGGGGGGGGGAGCAAAAAATGGTCTCTTTTTTGCAAAAACTGGCTCATTTTTTATCAAAAAAGGGCATGCATAGCCTTTAGGAGGCTTGTAGAGTGCCCCTGGGGACTGGGTGAGGGGGCAAAATTAAGCAACAAATGACCCATTTTTTTGCTCATTTCTGCCCTCTTCTGCCCCCAGGAATACTCTGAAAGCTTCCTAGAGGCTCTGCACAGCCATTTTGGTGAAGTGGGCTGGGTTTGGGGAGGCAAAAAATGCTGTATTCAGTGTATAAGATGCACCCAGATTCTTCTTTTTTGAGGGGAAAAGATGTGTCTTATACTCTGAAAAATACAGTAAGTCTAACTGCTATCACTGTTCCTCCCTTTTGGAAAAAAAAAACTAGTTTTGGCTCTAATGTTTGGCTGTTAGAAGAAGAGCAGCATCCCCAAAGTTCTCGCTAAGCCAATCAGATGCATTCAATGGATTCATAAGAAGAGCTAGGACGGTGATAGTCGTCCATTATACTCCATCATCGCTGATAACTAAAGCTGTGCTTTGAGAAAGAGCAAAGAACCATTAAACCAGGAACCTCTTTGGAAAATTGGCAGCTATAACTCCACATCTGATTTCCTAGTGTTAAAGAACAGGCAAAAAAGTCCTGCCTTTTAGCCGTGACCCATCAAAACCGCGCTCGACTAAACCGCGCCCGATTAAACCGCGCCGCTGACGTCATCAACAGGGCGACAACAGCCAGCGTGGAGAAAGAAGGGTGCTTTAAATAGCGCTTTGAAAGCAAGCCGATTCAACTTAAGGTAAAGGTTAGGTTTATGGTTAGCTTTAGGGTTAGGGTTAGGGTTAGGTTAAGGGTTAGGTTTAGGGTTAGGTTTAGGATTAGGTTTAGGGGGGTTAGGTTTAAGTTTAGGGGTTAATTTTAGGTTTAGGGTTTACAGCGTGCTTCTGTCTCCGCGCTGTTGTCGCCCTGCTGATGACATCAGCGACGCGGTTTAGTCGGGCGCGGTTTTGTGGTGGAACCCCTTTTAGCAGTTTTGAATCTCCCTGCATCGATCTTCAACAGATAGTCTAAACCAGGGATGTCAGAGTCAAGGCTCGTAGGGCTGGATCTGGTCTGTGGGGTGCTTAGATCTGGTCCGTGCCACCGCTCTGGAAACAGGCAAGGACTGGCTCGTGGTGCCTCTGCCAGAGAAAACGGAGCTAATGAAGACTGCGAGCAGCCCTCGCAGGCTCAGTTTTCAGCCTCCTGCTACCTCCATTTTCACTGGCAGAGGGCATAAAAAACAAACTAAATACAAATCAAAAGGAGAAATGTTTCCCCTTTTACATTTGAGCACTAAGGAAGGGACAGGAAAGGAGAAAGGGCAAGAGGAAAGGGACAGAAAAAGAAGGAAAGATGAGCAAGGAAGGAAAAAGAAGAAGGGAAGGAAGAAGAAAGGAGAAGGAGAAGGGAAGGAAAAACAAGAAAAGGAAGGAAGGAAGGAAGGAGATTATAATGAAAGGAGGGAGGGTCTGAGGGAAGTCCTGTCTTAGCACTTGGCCACCACAAGAGCCTCCGACATGAGTGATGTCGAGCTGGCCACGCCCAGCGTGGCCACACCCACCCTGGCCACGCCCACCCCACCCCTGCGATGTCAAACACAAACCTGATGTGGCCCTCAATGAAATCAAGCTTGACATCATGAGAAAGAAAAACTGATTAGTAAATATTTTGATGATTATATGGTATCATAATGGAAGACCGTGGAACGTGGTGACTCAGTGGCTAAGACGCTGAGCTTGTCGATCAGGAAGGTCGGCAGTTCAGCAGTTCGAGTCCCTAGCGTCGCGTAATGGAGTAAGCTCCAGTTACCTGTCCCAGCTTCTGCCAACCTAGCCGTTCAAAAACACGTAAAATTGCAAGTAGTAAAATAGGGACGACCTTTGGTGGGAAGGTAACAGCGTTCCATACGCCTTCACTGTTGAGTCATGCCGGCTAAATGACCACAGAGACGTCTTTGGACAAGGCTGGTTCTTCGACTTTGTAACGGAGATGAGCACCGCCCCCTAGAGTTGGGAACGACTAGCACATATGTGCAAGGGGAACGTTTACATAATGGAAGATAGTACACTGATGATTGACAGTGATTGACATTAGTGCATATATGTTTATATGCACATGATTATAATGATTATGATGATGTTTACATTTTAACACTTTGGACACCTAGAAAACACACTGTTTAACGTAGAAATGGAATTTGTGATATAAAACAATAATTTTTTTTAAAAAAGAGGGGGAAAAAAGGCTGCACAAGGTTGCAAATTTTTGGCCATGGAACCTGTTCACTCTTCTCAGTTCATCTTAAGGCACTTGCTTGAACTGGAGGAAGCCTCACTTGGTACATCTCATTTCCTTCCCATCTTTGCATTTCCACACTACCGATACACACCAGAAAAAGCAAATAAACAAAGTGCTTCTTGATCTAACCCAATTACATCAATATTCCTTGGAACGGCATTATTTTTTGTTCCTGAGGCACCCAGGGACATTCGTAACCTCCTTTCCCCCTCCCTCGCCGCCCCTAAACTGAACACAATCATACATCACACCAAGATTGATTTTATGCAGTGTTTTGTCGTAATGCAGAAAAGGAGGAGGGGAAGAGAGACGCAAACAAAGAAAGAACGCGCAGTCTTTGGGAAAATCAATCCTAAAGAGAGGGAATTAATAGCCGGAATAGTGGAATAGCCGCCATAATAAAACCGCAACGTTCCAAGAACGAACAAACGCAGCGGACAATCCTTAAATGCAGAAATTACTCAGTAAGTTTCAGACAATTGGGAAATTCCAAACACAAGAAGAAAATAGGCTTATGGAAACAACAACAACAACACCTCAGCACATCCCTCTTGCAAAAGCCAAATTCCGAGAGAAAAGCACAGTGATTTCACCTAATGGCAACGGTTGATAGTACATTGTTTTGACTTGAGGAATTGACGATTGATCGGTGTTGTGGTCCAGCAGGAGCCGTTGGAGTTGCCACCAGACTCCGACAGCGAGTGGCCCTATGAGTCGGCTTTGGAGGATGTGGAGGACCCTGGACATGGTTTCGACTCCGAGCAGGGCACAGAGAGGCTGGTTGGCCACCAGGAGGTACCTGAGCCTTGGACCAGTGGGGAGGAGACAAGGGAGTGTGATCCGGACGTCAGCAGTGGGGAGGAGCCAAGGGAGTTGTTCCTAGATGTCCGGCACCGGAGAGCTAATAGGCGTAAGGAACAATGACACAATTACAGGAGGTAATTGCACTCAGCTGGTGGTAATTAGGCTCCTCTCCAGACTATAAAAGGAATGCTTGTGCACACGCCCCTTTTGCAGAAGTCAACGCATTAACTAATGTTGAAGAACAGTATTGTGAGCTTGGCAGGCTGGATTGCTGCCAAGGCTTATCTGTGCCGGTTTGCTGCCAAGGTCCTGTCTGTATATTAATAAATTCAGTAAAGTATCTTTGGCTTGGAGTGCTTTGGTGTGGAACGAGGTGTGCACCCTGGAGTGGGCGTGGTCTTAATTAGGGCTTATTTTGTGGGGTAGGGCTTATACTGGGCACATGTATAAAAATCAAGTTAGGTGTCAGGCCTGCAGCCATCTTTTCTTTTGGATCTTTGGCCTGCCACACTTTCTATTATTGTACTATGCATTTTCCATGGTGGGAAAATGGAGGGGAGGATTGTATGGAGTGAGATGATATGTAGCCATAACAAAATTCTTTCTAGAAAGCCAAGGTCATCCTTTGTCTTTGCACCTCTGCACCTGACCGGAACTGGATGGGTGGAAACTGCCAGTATGGCAGTGGAAGATTGAACCATGTGATGGACTTGTGGGCATGGGGGCAAGATCTTGAACTTTCAATTAGGTGGGGAAAACATGGAAACTTTCAGATTCGGGTTTTCCCAGTTGTGCCAACATGGCTCTCTTAATAAATTGGAACTTTGAGCAATCCTTTGCCTTGGACTCTGATGTACTTTTGAATGCTATTTGGAATGCTAACACTGAGATTTACTTTCGGGGTAGGTCGAATTTTTGGAGAAACATAGTAGTACATACGGTACAACCTCATGATGACTATCTCCCATATATTTGCTCTTCCCTGGCACAATACCCACAAAAATACCACATATTTGCTCTTTCCTGCAAGCAAATACAGTGCATCACAAAACTTGAAAGATGCCAAACATATTGTCTGTTTGGAGACATTCATTTATGGTCTTGTCAATAAAGGAACTCATATTCTGAAATGGGCCATATGGTTTGTTTGTCTGCAGATAGGGACATTTATCCAAGATTGGAGCTTTCCATATGGTTCTTTCGTGGACCACCTGGTGCCTAAAGATAGGTGAGGAAGGTACAGAAGCCTTTCAACAGAAGTAGCTGCATCTTTACTAGGTCTTCTCTGCATTCTGAACACACCAAAGGTGGGTTCCCAACGCGTTCATTCTTTCAGCCAACAAAATAATTCCCAAAAAATAATAAATCATATTCCTTCGTACCAGCAAATACTATTCTTCAAAATAGCAAGATGGTCACTGTCTTTTGGGGGAATTGAAGAGGAAATCTGTGATGGAACACAGGACATTCCAGGAGGTCAAACAATTTTGGTTATCCAGCTCAAGAACATCTGCTGTGATTAGCAACCCAAATAGTGTCTATTTTGTTTTTCTGGCATTTGCAACTTAAACTGGAGCAATTATGGGTTAACCCTTGACCATTCCAAATACAGAACATGTGTCCTAGCCCTGAGCGATGGCTTTGTTCTGAAGCCGGCCATAAAGAGGGAGCTTAGTCCCCAAAAAACAAACAATGTGGTGTCTGAGAGGAGCTAAACCTTCATCCAAGGGACAATTCATGAAGATGGAATCCATGGCTATCTTGGTTTCTGAGACCTTTGGAAGATCACCATGGGTTGTTCAGCTACTTGGACAATGATATCAACAGATTCAATGACAGGTAGACAAGCAGGTAGGAAGGAAAAGGGTTTTGGACAGAGAAAACATCAGACTGCAACTAGTTCCTTGAGATAAAACTAACATTGATGGTTGTGTATAGGCGAAGGCAGGTATCTCAAAGGAGAAAGGTATAAGTAGTTTGATGGGATGCAA
This sequence comes from Thamnophis elegans, assembly GCF_009769535.1. Classification (NCBI taxonomy): domain Eukaryota; kingdom Metazoa; phylum Chordata; class Lepidosauria; order Squamata; family Natricidae; genus Thamnophis; species Thamnophis elegans. Next base: position 9,460,022 of record NC_045556.1, on the reverse strand, counting down.
TGTATTCACAGGAGAGAGGGGTTGCATTCCAGGGAGGTAAGAAGCAACTCAGTTCCAATGTTAAGTGGGAGAGAAAGAGGGTGAAGACAGTTCCTCCTTTTATTGCTTGAGATAAAAAGAAGCTTACAGAGTATAGTGTAGATGCATATGGCAAAGTCTTCAATCTGGCACGATTTTGTCTATAGGTACTGGAAGTTGGAAGTTTCACCGTGAAAGTTTCACCATGTGTCCCTCTTGGGTATGGGGCAGAGGTGGGTTCCTACCAGTTCGCACCTATTCGGTAGAACCGGTTCATCAAATCTACCAAACCGGTTAGAAGAGGTTCCACCAGTGGACCCGGAAAGCAGGCTACACCTACAGAAGAGGTTCCAAAAAATTTTGAAATCCACCACTGGTCCTTGGATATGATTATTCTACACTATCATGCTCCTATTTATAAAACTCAGTGCCTCTGTGAAAGGTAAGGATGACTCCTGCGTTTGTGGTGCAATCAGAACATTGCGTGTGTTGAAGTTGTTTTAACGCAAACCAAAGATGCCTTTTAAAAAACAAGTTTACATCATATTCTTTTGCATGCCAGTGCTGTGTGTGAGGTAATTTAAGATGGTTCTGACAAGTGTCATTGGCATCTTCATATCCGGTCACATGGGCAGCAAGCCACTCCCATCCGGTCACATGGGCAGCAAGCCACTCCCACAAAGGAGGCCACACCCACAGAGTAGGTTCAAACAATTTTTGAAACCCACCACTGGTTTGGGGTCTGAAAACCTGGCTATATGGATTATGAAATAATTTCTATTTCAAGGCTGTTGCTGTTCAGGGAGGAAGGCTCTGTATCACAATTTACAGCCATTCTGACTTTCATGGCTCTTAGCATCTCCTGGTACATCCAACCTTATCTTCATCACAGGGATTCTGAGTTAAGACAAAGGGTTGGATTCAGTATTAGCTCAATTCCTGCCTAGAGCTTTTGGGCAACTTCACTGAAAACGGCATTGAGAAACAGAGCGACGCAATGATACCAACCCCATAACGTTTATCTGACTTGATATAATCTCTGTGTAACTGCTACATTTCGGTGTCTCAGCATTGATTGGAGAAGTTGCTTATGGGCAACTTTTCTACAAAGAACAGTCCTAGATTGCAAAAAAAAAAACCTTCTGTTTGAAGAGCTCCTGCCATTAAGGTGTGTTCCAGTCTAGTCTTCAAGCTAGAAAATCCCAAGGTACCTGGGCAGAAGGTTTAATATAATGCACAGTTTGATCGAAAAGAGGACGAAAAAGCACCTGAAGTCAGAAAAAAACACAGTTAAGGTTTTTTTTTTTAATGCTTTGGTTTGCTCTTTGGTTAGTTCAAGGTTCAGCCACCTGTGGCTCTGGAGCTGCATGTGGCTCTGGAGCCGCATGTGGCTCTTTCATCCCTCTGCAGCGGCTCCCTGTCGCTCGAAATATGCGTCACAATCACCAATGTGTGATACCCACTGGCACACAATTTATTGAGCTTTTTGACCACCGGTAGACCAACGATGGATAAATCCAAGAAAAGAAAAGTTGAAGAAGAAAACAGAACTTTTAATTCAACTACAAATCCTAGTTCTGTGGCCGCTCAGGAAATAGGCACAGGAAAGGTTTCGTGGCTCCCGGTGTTTTCGTTTCTGCGGCAAATGGCTCCAAATGGCTTTTCGAGTGTGTAAGGTTGCTGACCCCTGGGTTAGCTCTCTCACAAGAGTTTTGCTGGGGTTAGGATCACACTTCAGGATCTCATTTGATAGACAATTCAGACTGAAGGAACCTGATCTCCCTTTCCTAGGTGTAGGTCTCCAGATACAGCCATCTTTCAAATTTTATATTTTTTCCAATTTTATGATGCTGTTCTTGGCTCAGATGAACAGACCCCAAAGCACAGTGCAGCATTCAGAGGAAAATAATGGCTGAATGTATTTTAAAAATATTTGTTGCAATGTTAGGGACACGCTGCGAATAATATCAACTCAAAATGAACTTTTCTGTCTATTTTCCCATCCGTGCAACTAATGCAGATGTGGGATGGAATGGTTTAATCAGTGGAAACTTGCAACATTTATCCTGATTAGACACAGACCCCCCCATAAAAAAATCTCTGTCCTTTTAGAAAAAAAACCCCAAAGTTACATAAATCAAGGCTTCATGTGCCTTAAAAGTGCCCAGAACTGATTTTACTATTCACTAGAGCTGGAAAAACTATTGGAGAATGTCTGGCAGACAGTGCAGAAGAATATTAAGATAAATGGAAAGAGAATATGACCAGGAGTTAACTTGCTATGTTCCTACAGACGATTAAATTCACAGGCAAAGGGACAGCTGTAGAAGTTGGCAAGTTGGCATCATATACAAGAACCTGGCTTATAGGTAGGGCATGCATGGTCTATTTCAAAGGAGAAGGAGGAAGAATAGAATAGAATAACAGAGTTGGAAGGGACCTTGGAGGTCTTCTGGTCCAACCCTCTGCTGAGGCAGGAAACCCTACACCACTTTAGACAAATGGTTATCCAACACCTTCTTAAAAACATCCAGTGTTGGAGCATTCACAACTTCTGGAGGCAAGTTGTTCCATTGATTAATTGTTCTAACTGTCAGGAAATTCCTCCTCAGTTCTAAGTTGCTTCTCTCCTTGATTAGTTTCCACTCATTGCTTCTTGCCCTACCCACAGGTGCTTTGGAGAATAGCTTGACTCCCTCTTCTTTGTGGCAGCCCCTGAGATACTGGAAGGAAGGAAGGTGGGAAGGAAGGAAGGTGGGAAGGAAGGAAGCAGAGAAGAAAGGGAGGAAGGGGAGGAAGCAAGGAGAGAAGAAGGAAGGAAGGAGAGAAGGGAAGGAAGGAGAGAAGGGAGGAGAGAGAAGGAAGAAAGGAAGGAAGGTGGGAAGGAAGGAAGCAGAGAAGAAAGGGAGGAAGCAAGGAGAGAAGGAGAGAAGGAAGGAAGGAGAGGAGAAGGGAAGGAAGGAGAGAAGGGAGGAGAGAAGGAAGGATCTCTCCTTGATTACTTTCTACCCGATGCTTCTTGTCCTACCCACAGGTGCTTTGGAGAATAGCTTGACTCCCTCTTCTTTGTGGCAGCCTCTGAGATATACCATTCAGTTTCTCATATTTTCCTGTTTGCTGTCTGTTTGCTCTTATTGTCTTGGATGACAAAGTTGTGTATGTGACACACACACACATAGACCCACACACCCAAACTCTTTGGTGTCCTGGGGGATTCAGAGGTGGTCCTCACAGTTCGCTTCTGAATATAAAATGGAAGCTGAGCCTTGGAGATGGATGGCTAAGATCTCGTCTTTTATCTCAGGCAATAAAATATTTTGGCGCAGAAGGCCATTGTTAAGAGTTCCAATCAAAGGCTGCGGAGAAAAATGTCCTTGTGCAACGAGATCAAAAACTTTTTAAAACTCACCTTGGGGCAGGGATGACACTTCACGCTCCCTGGTGGAACATATATTTTCGCTCGAGGGAAAGCGTCACATCACAGACGAAGGAAAACACAGCCTATCTTCAAAGTGCGCTGTGGCTATATTTCCTTTTATTTATTTAGTTTGTCAAACGCGTACAAGATAACAGGTATAGGTATATTCACAATGCATCCCTTGAAGGCACCATCACACAGATGTTGCCACTGCCCCCCCTCTCCACCTGGATGTCCATTACAAGGGTGTATATGTCTGTGTCCTTAATATGCTACAAAAATATCACCGTACTTCAAAGCCTCTGCCTTCTATTTTGAGAAGCTGAAAGAAATTGAATGATGGGCGAGCGACAAACCTCCTCTCCAACAAAGCTTTGATTCCGTTCGGCTAGTTATCCTGGTTAATTGGATCGATGGTGACAATGGTAATTAACAGAGATAGGACGGCTTGTACTGTAATTATGTGTCAGTCTACGGTATGAATTGAACTACAGGATGCGTACAGTATCTTCTCCCAATTACAAGCAGGTTAAGGGAATGACTGAAGTTAATCATGTTTATTTTTGTACAGAGGGATAACAATTCCTAATCAGAAGCAACGGTTCTTCTTTCAAAGGGATTTAAAGCTGCAAAACTGCACCGCATGGTGGATTTTGTAAGATAAATATACAACGGAGGGACTAAAAGGTTTTATTTAATTTAAGGATTCTTTAAAAAAAAAAAAAAAAAAGCCCGAAGTAGCACAATTTGCTTCAATATGCTGGTAGTCACCCCTTCCTATTATTACATTTGAAAAAAAGAATAACTCATTATTTCCAAAAGACATCTTCAGAACGGGGATCATTTAAATGGCCGTGAAAGCTTTTGGAGGGCTTGTTCAAAAATGATATCCTACAGCAAAATATATAGAATATCTTTTGGGTTCACAAGAGCACAGTTGTTTATATAATTTTAAGGACCTTGAGGAAAGCATTATTAAGTTTTCAGCAGTAGCAAGAAAGGCTTTAAGGCTCAATGCAGTAGAATTATCCTTGATGGCAAACAGTGGACCTAAAGCATATATAGAGTGAAACGTAACAATACAATTCTGGGTATCTGACTGGCCCTTTCTATGAGGTCAGAGAAGACTGGCCAATGGCAACTAATTTACAAATAGCTAAGAATGAAATAAATGCATGAGCAAATCATGGTGTACATCAAAGTTGACCTTGGTATCTTGCCATTTGACAACCATTTGACAATGGGCCATATTATTATTTAGATTTGATTTTGATTTTATTTTATTTGTCTTGTATGCTGCCCACTCCCGAAGGACTCCGGGCGGCTCACAATAGACAAGGGAAAGGGGGAAAACTAGACAAAGACAACACTTTAAAAACAAAACCACAACATTCACAATTTCCGTGGGGCTGGATATTTCACAGGCCCCCCGGCCAGCTGGAGCAGCCAGGACTTGGTGGCTTTGCGGAAGGCCGGGAGGGTAGTAAGGGTCCGGATCTCGACAGGGAGACAGGAATGCTGGGGAATGTGCTTTATGTTGCTCTATGACTTCAATGGGGATGCGGTGGCTCAGTGGCTAAGACGCTGAGCTTGTTGATCAGAAAGGTCGGCAGTTTGGCGGTTCAAATCCCTAGCACCGCGTAACGGATTGAGCTCCCGTTACTTGTCCCAGCTTCTGCCAACCTAGCAGTTCGAAAGCATGTAAAAACGCAAGTAGAAAAATAGGGACCATTTTTGGTGGGAAGGTAAACAGTATTCCGTGCACCTTTGGCATTTAGTCATGCTGGCCACATGACTACTGAGATGTTTTGGACAGCGCTGGCTCTTCAGCTTTGAAACAGAGATGAGCACCGCCCCCTAGAGTCAGGAACGATTAGTACATATGTGCGAGGGGGACCTTTACCTTTACCTATGACCTTAATAGAGATTTGATTAGAATTGCTCTTCTTGAAATGTGCAAATTAAAATAGAAATGGCAAAAGCGTCCCAGGTTTGGGTAGAGCTTCATGGTACAATGCATAATCTTCATGTGGGATCGTTGGTACTCTCTGAGCTTGGTTGTTTTTTGTCGTTGGTTTTTTTGCAATGGTTTGTGACCCATTGATTCCATCTTGGTACATGATGATGTTACCTAGTTAGGTAATGAAACATCTGCAAGAACACAACCAACCTCGGAGATCACCAAGGATTCCCGACTGGACCTCTGAGAGCACCAAGAACCTTCTCTGAGTGACAAATATTTCAGATTCTAAACTGAATGTTATGCCTTCTTCTTCTTTAAATGGTAATGGAGATTACTCTGGGGGGTGAAATTATATGCCCCTCAGAGAGGGTCCGCAATTTGGGAGTCCTCCTGGATCCCCAGCTGACTTTAGAACACCATTTGTAGGCTGTGAACAGGGGGACCTTTGCCCAGGTTCGCCTGGTGCACCAATTGCGACCCTACCTGGATCGGGAGGCCCTTCAGACAGTCACTCACGCCCTTGCGACCTCAAGACTGGATTACTGTAACACGCTCTACATGGGGCTGCCCTTGAAGAGTGTTCGAAGATTTCAGTTAGTCCAGAATGCAGCCACCCGAGTGATTGTGGGTGCACCTAGGTACACCCACGTCACACCTATCCTCCGCGAGCTGCACTGGCTACCCATTAGTCTCCGGACCCGCTTCAAGGTGCTGGTCATTACCTATAAAGCCCTACATGGCATCGGACCTGGGTACCTGAGAGACCGCCTCCTGCCGATTACTTCCCATAGACCGATTAGATCTCACAGGTTAGGTCTCCTCCAGATTCCATCTGCCAGCCAATGTCGGCTGGCGACTCCCCGGGGGAGAGCCTTCTCTGTTGCAGCTCCAGCCCTTTGGAATGACCTCCCCGTGGAGATCCGGACCCTTACTACCCTCCCGACCTTCCGCAAAGCCACCAAGTCTTGGCTGCTCTAGCAGGCCGGGGGGCTTGTGAAACATCCAGCCCCACGGAAACTGTGAATGTTGCGTATTTTAAAGTGTTGTTTTTGTCTATTTATCCCCCTCCCCTTGTTTATTGTGAGCCGCCCGGAGTCCTTCAGGAGTGGGCGGCGTACAAGACAAATAAACTAAACTAACTAAACTAAACAAACTAAACTACTACTACTACTACTGCTAGTTGCAACCAAACCCATACTCAACCAACCTTTGGTTGTCTTGCTCATTCTTATAATTGAATGAGCTTTGTCTTCAACTGTTTATGGAGATTCTCAATCATAGCACAGCCTTCATTGTACAAAATAAATACAGCGGAATTGGTTATGCTTCATCCAGGTCATGGTTATCCCAAAGGTGCTTTTCCAAAAGGCAATTGACCTTTTCTTGGATTTTTTTCCCCCTTGAAAACATTATCACTTCTCATCCAGGAAGCTCCTTCACAACTGAAGGAGCTTCTTGGACGAGAAGCGAAAAGTTTCAAGGAAAAAAAAACACCCAAGAAAAGTTAGTTGCCTCTTGGATAAGTACATTTGGCTTCATTCCGAACGTAGGCTTAGATAGCATCAGCGAGTTACACAAAGTTCATAGGAAGGGGGCAAATAAAAATATAGTGGTGATAGAAGCAGTGACATGAGCTCTAAATTGAAGCTGAGTGGCCCTGTTTTGTTCCCACTGGGAAATAATATTAGTTGCATGAAGAATGGTCTACCAAAGCTTCAAGCATGCATATCGTATATTATAATTCCATACTGCTTTCCATACAGTGCATCTTGAGACTGTTGGCAATAGAATTATAAAAGGCTGTACGGTAATGAAAACAATAAATTTAAACAATATACGGCACATTGATTAAAAGGAGAGATAGGGAAAGGGGGGAAATAAACAAGAAAATCAGTCATCCAACATTGATGGCTTGAGTGAAGAGATGTGTCTTCCACAGATGTTAATAGAGGTTCCCTATCAAATTTCTTCTTAAAAACTTCCTGTGTTGGAGCATTCACAACTTCTAGAGGCAAGTTGTTCCACCAATTAATTGTTCTCACTGTCAGGAAATTTTTCCTTAGTTCTAGATTGCTTCTCTCCTTGATTAGTTTCCACCCATTGCTTCTTGTCCTGCCCTCGGGTGCTTGGAGAATAGTTTGACTCCCTCTTCTTTGTGGCAGCCCCTGAGATATTGGAACACTGCTACCATGTCTCCCCTAGTCTTTCTGTTCCTTAAACTAGACATACCCAGTTCCTGCAAATGTTCTTCATATGTTTTAGCTTCCAGTCCCCTAATCATCTTTGTTGCTCTTCTCTGCACTCTTTCTTGAGTCTCAACATCTTTTTTACATCGTGGTGACCAAAACTAGATGCAGTATTCCAAGTGTGGCCTTACCGAGGCATTTTAAAGTGGTATTAACCCTTCACGTGATCGTGATTCTCTCCCTCTGTTGATGCAGCCTAGAACTGTGTTGGCTTTTTTGGCAGCCGCTGCACATGGCTGGCTCCTATTTAAATGGTTGTCCACTAGGACTCCAAGATCCCTCTCCCAGTTACTACTATTGAGCAAGGTACCACATATACTGTACCTGTGCATTTGGCTTTTGATATTTGATATTGCATTTTTTTAATGTTAGAAAATGTGATAGGAGAAACAGAGACTTATTTTTTTTTTTAAACAGCTATAAAAAAATAAAATAAGCAGAAGCCCAAATGCTTTGAGATTCAGGAATCATCGGGAATCGTTACTTGATATTTTAATAAGAAGTCTTGCTTATCAGGATGTAGCTATTATAGATGACCCATGAAGTCAACTAACAGTGAAGTATTTCTCCTTCATATTGTAATCTCTGCAAACGCGTTCCAGACATCTGCAGCAAGGCTTTGATTTATAGTACTTGAAAACTGAACAACCTGTTTAATTAGGCAGTTTTGTGGAGGCCCTATACAATGTGCACCGAAAACCGTAATTAAAATATTATATTACAATGATCCAAGGGTCAGCAAGCCACCCTTCTTTCCATAAGCCTTCTGTTGCTAAAGGCGCACCACTTTGATCAACGTGCTTGACAAAAGGTCTGGTTGTGTGATCTAACTTTATAGAGGTCAAAAGCTCATCCTTTCATGAAGGAACAGGGAAGACACAAAAAAGTTTCTTTTGTTCTCCTTGTATTTCTTTCTCCAAGGATCTAACCCTTAGCTCAGTCAAGTCTTGTTTCACTGCATTAACTCCTGAACGCAAACACCAAGAAGCTGCTTTAGTGTGCATCCTCAGTCTTAATTCAAGGAGACAGTCATTGAAAAAAAAAATTGCATTTAATGTAAGGGGAGGGTTTTTTTTTTAACCCCAGGAACAACTATTTATAAGGATAGTTTCATTTCCAGTAAGGACTGGAAAGCTTTAAAAAAAATGTATTGGCTCTAAATAAGGATGATTCTCAAGAAGCAATGGGGGAAAACTAATCAAGGAGAGAAGCAACTTAGAAGAAATTTCCTGACAGTCAGAACAATTAATCAGTGGAACAACTGGCCTCCAGATGTTGTGAATGCTCCAACACTGGAAGTTTTTAAGAAGATTGAGAGAGAGATTGAGATGCTTTATTTGTATGCCGCCCTTTTCCCTGGGGGGACTCAGGGCGGCTCACAACTCAAAGGGAGGGAGGACAAACGTCACAAACATGAAAAACGATACATCATTAAAAACACAACAGTCATACCATTCGAGTGGGGTTGAAATCTTTAGCCCCAGGCCTGCTGGGACAGCCAGGACTTAAGGGCTACGCGGAAGGTCTGGAGGGTGGTGAGGGTACGGATCTCCAAGGGGAGTTCGTTCCAGAGGGTCGGAGCAGCCACCGAGAAGGCTCTCCTCCGAGTAGTTGCCAGCCGACATTGGCTGGCTGATGGAATTCGGAGGAGGCCTAATCTATGGGATCGTATTGGCCTAGTGGAGGTAATTGGCAGGAGGCGGTCTCTCAAGTACCCAGATCCAATACCATGCAGGGCTTTGTAGGTGACAAGTAGCACCTTGAAGCGTACCCGGAGATCAACAGGCAGCCAGTGCAGCTCGCGGAGGATAGGTGTTACGTGGGTGAAACGAGGTGCACCCACGATCGCTCGCGCGGCCGCATTCTGGACTAGCTGAAGTCGCCGAATACTCTTCAAGGGCAGCCCCATGTAGAGCACATTGCAGTACTCCAGCCTAGAGGTCACAAGGGCACGAGTGACTGTTGTGAGGGCCTCCTGGTTCAGGTAGGGCCACAACTGGTGCACCAGGCGAACCTGGGCAAATGCCCCCCTGGTCACAGCCGACAAATGATGTTCAAAAGTCAGCTGTGGGTCCAGGAGGACTCCCAAGTTGCGGACCCTATCTGAGGGGCATAGTATTTGACCCCCCAGCCTGAGAGATGGAACACTTGACCAATTAGTGGGAGGGAAGCACAGCAGCCACTCGGTTTTATCTGGATTGAGTACAAGCTTGTTAACCCCCATCCAGTCTCTAACGGCTTCAAGGCCCTGGCTCATCACATCCATCGCTTCATTGAGTTGGCACGGGGCAGACAGATACAACTGTGTATCGTCCGCGTATTGATGGTATTTTATCCCGTGCCGTTGAATGATCTCGCCCAGCGGTTTCATGTAGATGTTAAAAAGAAGGGGGGACAGGACCGAACCCTGCGGCACCCCATATGTTAGGGGCCTGGGGGTCGATCTCTGCCCTCCGACTAACACCGACTGCGACCTGTCCAAGAGGTAAGAGGAGAACCATCGTAAAACAGTGCCTCCCACCCCCACCTCCCGCAGTCGTCGCAGAAGGATACCATGGTCGATGGTATCGAAAGGAGTACCAGGATGGAGGCGTGGCTAGCCATTTGTCTGAAGTGTGCAGGACTCTGAAAGGAACATCCAACGTCCCTTTCAGCTTTGTTATTCTACTCTACTCTACTCTACTCTACTCTACTCCACTCCACTCCACTCCACTCCACTCCACTATCCTATCCCATCCTATTGTAATTATTATTGATATTTCTATTCTATTCTTATTGATATTTCTATTCTATTTCTCTTCTCTTCTACTCTACTTTACTCTACTCTACTCCACTCCACTCCCCTATCCTATTCTATCCCATCCCATCCTATTGTAATATAGATATTTCTATTCTATTCTTATCGATATTTCTCTTCTCTTCTACTCTTCTCCCCTCCCCTCCCCTCTCCTATCCTATCCATCCTATTGTAATTACTATTGATATTTCTATTCTATTCTTATCAATATTTCTCTTCTATTTCTCTTCTCTTCTCTTCTACTCCACTCCACTCCCCTCCACTCTCCTATCTTATCCATCCTATTGTAATTACTATTCATATTTCTATTCTATTCTTATCGATATTTCTCTTCTCGTCTCTTCTACCCTACTCCCCTCCCCTCCCCTATCCTATCCATCCTATTGTAATTACAGGGCGGGGCATAACCTTTTCCTAGGGGGTCACAGCAAGATCGACAGCAGTTTACAACTTCCGCGACACCTCATTTTAAAGCCCATAAAAAACTGAATTGAATGAGCTATTAAATGTTAAATTTGCTTTAAGAATGGCTGGAAAATTCGATTCGGAAGAACAAGGATCATTGACAGAATAAAATGCATTGCCTTTCGAGAGGCTCGCGATGCTGGAGCGACGTTTATCAATCGAAAATGGATTGCAAACAAATTGAAACGTCATCCGGATTGGGTTACTGATAATTGGAACAAAACAGCCCAAGAATGTTTCACAAAATTTGGAGAAGGGCGTCCTCTGCAACTGTCCCAAGAAAGCAAAGCCATCATTGCAACTGGCAGTCACAAACAACGAAAAGGAAACCGAAAAGTGGCCCAAGAAATCCTTCAAATTCGTGGAAAACGAGTTGATCAAAGGACAATCGGCCGATATCGAGAACGAGAAGGTTTGAAGCCATTCCACGTCATTTGCAAACCATTGAAAACTCAAACACACGTTCAAGATCGGCTTTGGTTGTGCGATTGGTTGTCTGAATGGACCGAGGAAGATTTTCTTCATTTGGCGCCATCTGACGAATTCTCCGTTTATGCCATTCGAAAACCGAATTTCCAGAACGATCGAATTTGGGCTAAAGACGTCGACGACATCGCCAAACATGAACGATATCGACAAATCGTTCGCAATCCGACTTGCATCGGGATTTTCGTCATTTTCACAGCCAAGAAACTGCATTGGGTTTTGAAGGATAAAGGGGAATCCTGGGATGGCAGTTATTTCCGTGAGAAAATTTTATTGGAGAATGTCATTCCATTTCTCAGTGATCCAGACAATGTCTTGGTGGTTGGTGAGGCTGTCTTTCTTCATGACAAAGCTCCTTGCATGCGTGCAAATGCGACTCAGCAATTGTTAAAGGAAAACAATGTCGAATTTTGGGGCAATGACGTCTGGCCGGGAAATTCGCCAGATCTCAATCCGGCAGAGAACATTGGGGCCATAATTAAGGATGAAGTGGAAGCTCTGATGATTCAGGAGCAAGGTCAAAATCGATATTCGGTTGAAACTTTGAGAATGAATTTGGAAACTGTGTTGAAAAATCTGGAAAATCGAACGGAACTGTTTGAAGATTTGTTGTGTTCTTATCCACCTCGTTTGAATGCTGTTCGAAGGGCTAATGGTGGTCATACTGACTATTAAATCGTGTCAATAAACTCAGTTTTTGATGGGCTTTCGAATGGTGTATGAATTATTTGTGTTGTTATTACAAGTGTTGCTGTGACCCCCTAGGAAAAGGTTATGCCCCGCCCTGTACTATTGATATTTCTATTCTATTCTTATCGATATTTCTCTTCTATTTCTCTTCTCCTCTCTTCTCTTCTACTCCACTCCACTCCCCTCCACTCTCCTATCTTATCCATCCTATTGTAATTACTATTAATATTTCTATTCTATTCTTATTGATATTTCTCTTCTATTTCTCTTCTCTTCTCTTCCACTCCACTCCCTTCCACTCTCCTATCTTATCCATCCTATTGTAATTACTATTGATATTTCTATTCTATTCTTATCGATATTTCTCTTCTATTTCTCTTCTCTTCTCTTCTACTCCACTCCACTCCCCCCCACTCTCCTATCTTATCCATCCTATTGTAATTACTATTGATATTTCTATTCTATTCTTATCGATATTTCTCTTCTATTGCAATTTGAGTCTGGATAGTCATCATTTTAATCCCATTAGATCCCTTTTACTTTGTAGATATGGTCCTGTCTTTCTCACTGACTAATTAATTATACTTCCTAGCTACCACATAGGAGCAAGTTCAGTAGAGAGCAAATTTTATGTCAATAAAATAACAAAAGCCACAATAAACCAACCATGAAAAAGTAGGTCAATCGGTGGGAGCTAATCCCTAAACTACCCACCAATAATCTGTTCAATATCGCAGTCGAACCAGCAGTAAAAAATGGCAGAGGTCAATGGAAAGGAAAATAGTTGTGGTTTAATCTCAACAGAAACAAACAAAAAAAGATTTCCCTAGTACTAAAAAAAAGATTTTCACACAGGTGAGCCCCCTGTGGAGAGGATGCTCCATAGATCACATGCATCACCATCTTTTTGGTTAAGTGTCTCACCTCACTTGGTGGGACTGGGTACCCTATGAAGAAGAGCTTCAAATGAAGACCTAGAGCATGGGCTGATACATGCTTATGTTGTTGTGAAGTCATGTTCCTCCAGGCCTTCCTGTCCTCTACCATCCCCCAGAGTCCATTTAAGCTCACGCCAACTGCTTTAGTGACTCCATCCAGCCATCTCGTTCTCCTTCATCCCCTTCGTCTTTTGCCCTCAATCTTTCCCAGCATGAGGCTCTTCTCCAGGGAGTCCTTCCTTCTCATCAGATGGCCAAAGTCTTTGAGTTTCCTCTTCAGGATTTGGCCTTCTAAAGAGCAATCAGGGTTGATCTCCTCTAGGGCTGAACGGTTGGATCAATTTTCAGTCCGAGGGACTCGCAGGAGTCTTCTCCAGCACCAGAGTTCAAAGGCCTCCATTCTTTGGCACTCAGCCTTCCTTAGAATCCAACTTTCACAGACATCCATTGCAACTGGGAAAGCCATAGCCCTCACTATACACACTTTTGTTGGGAGGGTGATGTCTCTGCTTTTTAGTATGCTGAAGTAAAATATAGAGTTGTAGAAATGTGGAGTGCCTGAGGCAAAGAATAATCTTCGCCGCTTCATGTTTACACTCAGCCTTTCTTATGGTCCAACTTTCACAGCTATATAAATATATCGGCACATCTGGGAAAACCCAAATCTGAGGGTTTCCAGGTTTTCCCCACCCAAATGAAAGTTCAAGTCCCTGCCCAGCACCCACATGTCTACCCATGGCCCAATCAGGCACCATCCAAAACTGGAGATGCCTCCCAGTCACACCATCGCAGCTGCAGGGCAAGGTGTCCTTGACTCTCTGAGAAAAGAATGTTACTTTGGCTATATATCTCCCATACTCCATATAATCCTCCCTTCCATCTTCCCCACAGTAGAAAATGTGGGAGGCCTGAAGAAGGCCCAATGAAAAAGATGGCTTCCAGGCCTGACACTGATATGGTTTTCAAGACTGAAACAAACAGCTTAATGTCACCTCAGAAATAGTCTAGTCATTGTCTTATATACAGCAAATGACATACATTCCATAATTCCACACACATACACACCGTTTCTTTCATTTTTTAAATATATGTATTTCTTTTTTTAATAAGTTTTTTTTAAATTTTCAAAACAAACACAACACATACAATCTTCCTTTCTTACATACTGTAGAAAGTCTATCAGTTGGTTACAAAAGACTTTGTAAAAGACAAAAGTGCACCTCTTCCACAGTCATCAAGCATAATTCATATTAGCTCAAGTATTTTAACTCAGATATTTATAAATGTCACCGTCGTCATACCTCCATTTTCATTTGACTATAGTTGTTTAAATATCCATCATAAAATATATCAAGATTTAATATACAAGCACATACTGGCATTTCATTTACTATTTCTAAAATCCTCCAATGACACTAAATCCTTATATCCTATTCTAGCTAAACATACATAATGTTTAATAACAAAGTTTTCTATTCTTCTTTCCAAATCATTGTTTACATTTTACATCACATTTTCTTATACTGTACCCATGTACCCATGTATGTATGTATGTATGTGTGTGTGTGTGTGTCTATATACATACATACATACATACATACAATATAAGGAAATGAGATGTAATATAAATATATACGTTATTATCATTATCCCTCCTTTATTTGACTATATCCTGCATCATATCATTTCCCCCCCTAGTAATCAAGACTTAACTAAAACTAACTTAATTCTTTTTTTATTTTTATTATTCTTAACCTTTATATATAATCCAAAAGGGTTTCTAATCTTCCTTTCATGGGTGCCATTCAATATTCATATCCAGTTATTATTTATCATAACACTACACATTGTATACATTATTATTATCAATTACTTATTTAACTATATCTATTATCACTAAATTTCGCTAAGTTTAGCTAGTTAAATATATGTATTTCAATGTCATTAAAAACCTCATTGTAACTTGACAGTACAAATCTTGCCTTCGCTTTAAACCATATTGTGATGTCCTAGTTTGTTAACAGTGTAGCTGCCATGCTGAAGATTAAATGAAGTTTCTAGAGCAGCGTTTCTCAACCTTGGCGACTTTAAGTCCTGTGGACTTCAATTCCCAGAATCCTCCAGCCAGCACAGCTTTAAGTCCACAAAACTTAAAGTCGCCAAGGTTGAGAAACACTGTTCTAGAGCCTTTTCAAAGATAGTTCCAATGTGCTGCCATTACAAGAAATACACCACCTAGAAATTGATAATAACAAGACATCCCTTGGAGCACCAATCATTGAATGTTACTCATGTTCCGATCAATCCTGGAAACATGGACCATAAACATCCTTAACAGGGTGTCAATTGCACCCAGTTTGGTACAAATTAACTGACTCAATCTGAACGTTCCTGTTCAGATGGGCCATTTGACTTGTTTGAATGAAACCAAATTAGACTGTTTTGGACCAGGAAAGTACCCGTGGATATGCATAAATTGTTGCAGTCAGTTCAAACCAACCGAATGCATCCAATTTCATCCAACACGTGGAATGGAATTGGCACACTTCAGCGGGAAAGGAAAAAAATGATTAGGAGACTGGAGCAAACTGCCTTTAATATCTGCCCAGTCCTTGTTCTTGGCAGCAGGCATCAACTCTGAGGTTCATGAGAATATGCATCCAAAATCAATCAGTGGTAGTAAACCATTGCTATTGATAATGCAATAATACGACAGTCCAGATTTGGTCCTCTGTAGGAAATTATTGGCACCAGAGACGGAACAGACAAGAAGTAATGTATGGCAATGCACGACAATATGGATCCCGGAGCATGTTAGATTCATTAAAAGACTGATTTGAATATACAAGTAGGTAGTCTTGCACTTATGACTACAATGAGCAAAATTTTCTGTGGCTAAGCAGGACAGTTATTAAGTGAGTTTTCCAGCATTTTACGACTTTTTTTTGCCACGGTTGTTAAGTGAATCACTGTAGTTGTTAAGTTAGTAACACGGTGTGTCAACAATAGTAGTCATGGAAACGCTTTACAAGTTTGGAAACTTCGCACGGTGGTTAAGTCAATGTAGCTTCCCCATTGGGTTTGCTGGTCAGAAGGTCACAAAGGGGGATCCACATGACTGCAGGAGACTTCAACCGTCATAGATCTGAGTCAGTTGTCAATCGTCTGAATTTTAACCAGGGGGGACTGCTGAAATGGTGGGTAAGTGTGAAAACCGGTCATAAGTCATTCTTGCTGTGGCACTCTACCTTTGTGTGGTCATTAAATGAATTGTTGTAAGTTTTAGGGCTACCTGTAGTTTGTCTGATTGAGTTGCAACGTGAATGGGTTGACATTAATAACCAACGGAGAATTAAAAGACATTGCAACAAGTTGTGCTATTGGCCGAAGATAGGTAAAGGTAAAGATTCCCTTGCACATATGTGCTGGTTGCTCCTGACTCTAGGGGGCGGTGCTCATTTCCGTTTCAAAGCCGAAGAGTCAGCGCTGTCCAAAGACGTCTCCATGGTCATGTGGCTGGCGGGAGTAAATGCCGAAGGCGCACGGAACGCTGTTACTTTCCCACCAAAGGTGGTTCCTAATTTTCTACTTGCATTTTTACTTGCTTTCGAACTGCTAGGTTGGCAGAAGCTGGGACAAGTCATGGGAGCTCACTCTGTTAACACGGCGCTGAGGATTCAAACCGCCCAACTGCCGACCTTTCTGATTGACAAGCTCAGCGTCTTAGGCACTGAGCCACCACGTCCCATAATAATGATAATAATAATAATAATAATAATAATGACCGAAGATAAGCAATCTTTAAAACAGGCTTCACTTTGTAAACAAGGAAAGGCGCTAGCGATGTTGGCCAGCACAATACAAATTATTACTTCTCCAGATGGACAGAACTACTTACCTCCTGAGGACAATCAGAGGCTGAATACCGAAGCTAGAGGAGAAGGAAAGAGAGAGGGGTGGGGTGGGGTGGAGAATCAACATATAGTCCCAACGTTTTACAAAGCATAATGTCATTTATTCACCACGTCAACATAAGAAACGTGGAGAAGAGGTATACCAGTTTGAATTACTAGGAGTAGCAGAAAAGATCTGGAAAGCCTTTTGACTGAAAATTAGGAAAATTGTTAACGTTCTGGCTATATTTTATTTATTTATTTTATTATGATAAGAAATGCATTTTTTAGACTGCTTAGTATATTTCCAAAGTAGGTAAGACTTTATGTAAAAGAGCCACAGTGGTGCAGTGGTTGGAGTGCAGTACTGCAGGCTACTTCTTGTGACTGCTGGCTGCCTGCAATTTGGCAGATCGAATCTCATCAGGCTCAAGGCTGACTCAGCCTTCCACCCTTCCGAGGTGGGTAAAATGAGGACCCAAATTGTTGGGGGCCAGAGGCTACCTATGTAAACCGCTTAGAGAGGACTGTAAACAGTGGTGGGTTTCAAAAGTTGTTCGATCCTACTCTGTGGGTGTGGCCTCCTTTGTGGGAGTGGCTTGCTGCCCATGTGACTGGATGGGAGTGGCTTGCCAGCCATGTGACCTGATACGAAGATGCCGACGACACTTGTCAGAACCACCTTAAATTACCTCACACACAGCACTGGCATGCATAAGAATATGATGTAAACTTATTTTTTAAAAGGCATCTTTGGTTTGCGTTAAAACAACTTCAACACACGCAATGTTCTGATTGCACCACAAACGCAGTAGTCATCCTTACCTTTCACAGAGGCACTGAGTTTTATAAATAGGAGCATGATAGTGTAGAATAATCACATCCAAGGACCAGTGGTGGGTTTCAAAAAAGTTTGGAACCTCTTCTGTAGGTGTGGCCTGCTTTCCGGGTCCACTGGTGGAACCTCTTCTAACCGGTTCGGTAGATTTGACGAACCGGTTCTACCGAATAGGTGCAAACTGGTAGGAACCCTTCTCTGACTGTAAAGTACTGTAAAGCGGTATATAAGTGCTATTGCTATTCTCAAATGTAACCGGCGGGGCGAGTTGCAAGTGTCCATTTTTGGAAGGAATAAGACATACTTTTGGCTAAAGTTTGGCTTTGTAACTTTGGGTGTAAAGACTGTCCCCAACTCCAGCTGTTTGAAAACACTTCCCTTGCAGATCTGATTCATCCCTAAATCGAAACACGTTCTGTCACAAAGCCTGCAGATGGAAGAACTCTTGATGCAATCAGCTATATAGGAATAGATATATAAATACATATCCTTTTTATATGTTGCAACTAGATATAGAAACGTTTCATTCTGAACGGTTCAGGGATAATCAAGAATTTCAACCTGAAAAGGAATGCCAGTGAAAGAAAACGAGGTGACAATTTGCAAGCGGTTACGTTTTCTTAAAGATTTTCTTCGGATTGATATTTCCCGTTCTTAAGAGCAACACATTTAATTTCAGCATTGAAATATCGAGTCTATGAGCACAAAGAATTTGACACATATTCACTATAAATATTCATTGGCGCAGTTTATGGATAGCCCTCAACTTATGATTACAATTGGCACCAGAATTTCCATTGCTATGTTCAAGGTAAAGGTTCCCCACACACATATGTGTTAGTCGTTTCCTACTCTAGGGGGCGGTGCTCATCTCCATTTCAAAGCTGAAGAGCCAGCGCTGTCCGAAGACATATCCGTGGTCATGTGGCTGGCATAATTAAATGCTGAAGGTGCACGGAAGGCTGTTACCGTCCCACCAAAGTGGTCCCTCTTTTTCTACTTGCATTTTTACGTGCATTCGAACTGCTAGGTCGGTAGAATCTGGGACAAGTAACGGGAGCTCACTCCGTTACGCAGTGCTAGGGATTCGACTTGCCAAGCTGCCGACCTTTCTGATCAACAACCTCTGTCTTAACCCACTTTGCCACTGCGTCCCTTGCTATGTTAAGTGAGTCATATTTGATTTTATGACATGTTTTACTACAGTTGCTGACCAAACCACTGCTTTCGTTAAATGAATCACATGGTTATTAAGTGATGAACTCTGGGCTGATAGTTGGGGTGGAATCAGTCTGATTTCTGATACAGATCAGAGGGCCGGCAGAGGCTGTTTTCGCCTTCCCCAGCAGAGGTGGGTTCCTACCAGTTCGCACCAGTTCGGTAGAACTGGTTCATCAAATCTATCGAACCGGTTAGAAGAGGTTCCACCAGTAGACCCGGAAAGCAGGCCACACCTACAGAAGAGGTTCCAAAATTTTTTGAAACCCACCACTGTGACACACACACACACACACACATACACTCACACAGAGAGAGGAAGAGAAAGAAAGGAAGAAAGAAAGAAAGAAAGAAAGAAAGAAAAAAAGAAAAAAGAAAAAGTGAGAGAGAGATGAAAGAAAAAAAGGAAAAAGGGACAGAGAGACAAAAGGAAGGAAAGAGAGAGAGAGAGAAAAAAAGAAAGAAAGAAAGAAAGAAAGAAAGAAAGAAAGAAAGAAAGAAAGAAAGAAAGAAAGAAAACACATGGCCGGCAAGCCACTCCCACCAGGTCACATGGCCGGCAAGCCACACCCACAGAGTAGGTTTGAAATTTTTTTGAAACCCACCACTGCTCCCCAGGCTGCAGGAAAGCCTCACACAGGGGTTGCTTGCGTATGCACAGTGGGGGGGGAGGGTCGCTCATGCAGGTGCAGGAGGGGAGGGTTGCTCAAGCACGCACAGGAGGGTGGGTACACAATTTTGGTACACCTTTAGAAAAAGGTTAGCCATCACTGCTATAGAGGGAGAAAGGCCTGGGTTCCTCCTGCAGAGTCTGCAATTAAAAAACTAACACTTGAAGGGCAACTTGGGGTTCTTACTCCTTCGGACTGCATCATTTTATTCAACAGTTGAAAAGTCCACTGGAGAGAGAAAAGTTCTCCCCATTGTAACTGAACCTACGCCTTTAAAACAGGAAAGGGAGGAGGGAGGGAGGAGAGATTTCAAAGAGAATTCATGTGCTACCGGGATCATTTTCAGCAAGTCAGAGATGTTGTTTAGATTCTAATTACCACCTAATTAAAAGGCTAAGGCCACAGATGTCCTCCATTAGTGGAGACAGGGAAATATGCAGTTATTAAACATGAAAATTACCAGCGGAAATGATCCAAAGGAAACAAGAAGGAAGCTTCTAAGCACACAGAAAAGGGGAGATGGTTTGTTGTTACCTACAAGGGCAATGGTGGGAGAGGGATGGGCAGAGGGCAAGGAACCACTGGTTGGATTCACATACCTTCCCTACCAGTTCACAAATAAGAGCGCTCACACTCGCTCGCATACGTCGCATCTGCGCGTGCACACGACCTTCTGTGCAGTGGTGGGATTCAGCCAGTTCGCACATATCTGGGAGAACAGGTTGTTAACTTTCTAAGCAGTTCAGAGAACCGGTTGTTAGAAGAAATCTCCTTTTGTTTTTTCCCACTTCACAGGGCTAATCCTATAAGGAAGGCAGGAAGGAAACATTCTGGTGTTTCTAGCCTAATCTTTGTTGCCCTGCTTACAGAAACTGCCTCTCCAGTTAACCCTTATTCCATTGTAACAGCTAAGGCCAAGCGCCCATCGACCTGAGTGATGTTGAGTTGGCCATGGCCACAAGGTCATATGACCACCGAGCCATGCCTACCCATCTGGTCATTAGGGCAGAGAACCAGTTGTTACATTTTTTTAATCCCACCACTGCTTCTGTGCATGCGCAGTGCTTGTGCGTTACATCAGGTAAACGGAGACATCTTTGGACAGCACTGGCTCTTCTGCTTTGAAACGGAGATGAGCACCGCCCCCTAGGATCAGGAACAACTAGCACGCATGTGCTGAGGAATCTTTACCTTTGTCTTTATTAGCACTGAGATTTAAGAAATGACCAGACTGAAACTGAGGGAGAGATTAAACACGTCATTAATCTCACACTCACAAAAGATCTAATTCCAGCCCACCTTGAATTCCATTGACTCTTACCTAACGCTAATTTGCTTTGACCGTTAGTAGTTCAGATTCTTGTAGAGAGCTTAAGCTTGCATAATAAACCCATATATACATTTGGGCTTCTGATTTCCTGCACTGGACACAAGCAACTGACCATTGAACAGGACTCACATCATTGTGTGGGAGTCAAAATTAGGAATTAAGGATGCAGCCAAAAATTAAGAAAAAGCCAGCGTGTGGTTGTTTGGTCAACACATCCACAACTGCTATTGGTGGAGAATGATGAATGGCTTTATATCCTTGGGGCTTCTTTCGACAATCCATGGTTAAAACACATCCAAGCTTAACATGGAAGGTGAAACTAGCCAATGTCATTTCCATATCAAAGCAGCAGCCAAAGCAAGGAGCTGTTTTAATCTTCCCTGTGGACGTGAGCCAAGGTCCAGCTTTTGCAGATGAGTCTCTTTGGTTTCCTAACTGTTATCTTAATTGCATCATGTTTTATTTTTGGCAGGGAGATTGTTAACATAAAAAAAAAGGCTATAAACAAACCGAACTTCTTTTGCAAGGTAAGTATCCTATTTTAAAGGAGGACTTTCCTGCATAATTGCTAAGGCATTTGAAGGCCAAAGTCCTCATTTCCCTTGTACTCCTATAACTTATAGCAATAAAATAAGGCAACATAATATGCTTAAGCATACAAACATTAGCTGGAATTAAGCCCCAGGAAGCAGAACTCTTTCCTCCCTCCCTCCCTTCCCTACCCCATCACTTCTCCTCCCTCTCTCCTTCCTTCCTCCCTTTCTCTCTCTCCTACCCCATCACTACTCCCTCTCTCCTTCCTTCTTTCCTTCCCTCCCCACCCCATCAGTACTTCTCCCTCCCTCTCTCCTTCCTTCCTTCCTTCCATCCACCTTCCTTTCCCTCCTTCCCTCTTCCTTCCTTTCTCTCCTTCCCTTCCTCTCTTCTCTTACCCCATCACTCCTTCCTTCCCTCCCTTCTTTCCTGCTTCCTTCCTTTCCCTCCTTCCCTTCCTCTCCCCTTACCCCATCACTACCCCTTCCTTCCTTCCTTCCTTCCTTCCTTCCTTCCTTCCTTCCTTCCATCCATCCATCCATCCATCCATCTATCCATCCAGCCATGAAAAATGCACTATTGAGAATAACGTTACAAACATTTTGCGGAAGAATTATCTCATCTATCACAGCTTTAGCACAAATGTGTACGACTGGGCAATAGGTCAGCATTACCAGAAAAAAAAGAGAGTTAAATAAATCCACACAGTTAATTAAAAAAATTGGCAGTGTGTGGCTATAATTGCCAACCTTGTAATAGAATTTTTAATGACCCTTCATCAACAAATGTATGCTAATGAATCCATATTCAGGCTAAATTTCTTATGCTCCTTCCCACTTTCTCCCCTGCGATATAAAACATTAGCTTCGGAGTTGGGGTTTTTTTTTTCTTTGAGAACTTAAAAAAAAAAAAACAACACAGCACATCGGATCCCCCAAAGATATTGTTTTAAAGAAAGAATATTTTAGCAGAACAGTCAGGCTTGTTTCATTTTTTGCTTAATTTGCAGTTCCTGCCCACATGAGGAGTAGACAACCCACAGGGTTTGCGCATAGATTACAGCTGACAGAAACACAAACTTTTAGACAGTTTTGGCAGCCTCTGAATTGCTACTCCTGGGAACGTTCCAGATTCTTCACAGCATCAAGGACTAAAATAATAAAAAGGGTAATAATAATAAAAGAAAATGACTAGGGGCATTTACTGTGCAGCTCCTTAGCTTCGTGATTCTAACGTGTGCGACCACAATAGGGCAAAGGACAACTCCGTGTGGAGAGGTGGCGTTAATGCAGAAGTAAAATATGATGCTGTTAGTTGTGAAGTCGTGTCTGACACATCGCAACCCCATGGACAACGTTCCTTCAAGGCAAGCCTTCCTGTCCTCTACCATCCCCCAGAGTCCATTTAAGCTCACGCCTACTGCTTCGGTGACTCCATCCAGCCACCTCCTTCTCTATCGTCCCCTTCTTCTTTTGCGCTCAGTCTTTCCCAGCATGAGGCTCTTCTCCAGGGAGTCCTTCCTTCTCATCAGATGGCCAAAGTCTTTGAGTTTCCTCTTCAGGATCTGACCTTCTAAAGAGCAGTCAGGGTTGATCTCCTCTAGGGCTGATCGGTTGGATGGCCTTGCAGTCCGAGGGACTCGCAGGAGTCTTCTCCAGCACCAGAGTTCAAAGGCCTCCATTCTTTGGCGCTCAGCCTTCCTTATGGTCCAACTTTCACAGCCATCCATTGCAACTGGGAAAAACATAGCCTTGCCTATACACACTTTTGTTGACAGGATGATGTCTGCTTTTTAGTCTGCTGAAGTAAAATATAGAGTTGTAGAAATGTGGAGTGCCTGAGGCTAGGAATAAATGGCTGCTCCTTCACTGCTTCATGTTTACAAGTTGGCTAGATTGACTTTTGACTTCCCTATGGAGCCAGGTTGAAGGAACTTGGAATCTTCAGTCGGAACAAAAGACAACTCAGGGGAGACATGTTCATGGATTATTTCCCCTGACCACAAAAACTAGGACCAGAGATAAGGATGTTTGGAGTTACATACATTTAATTGATTGATTAAGTTTACAAAGGTAAAAAGGTAAAGGTATCCCCAGTCCAGAGGTGGGTTCCTACCAGTTCGCACCTATTCGGTAGAACCGGTTCGTCAAATCTACCAAACCGGTTAGAAGAGGTTTCACCAGTGGACCCGGAAAGCAGGCCACACCTACAGGAGAGGTTCCAAAATTTTTTGAAACCCACCACTGGTCCTTGGATATGATTATTCTACACTATCATGCTCCTATTTATAAAACTCAGTGCCTCTGTGAAAGGTAAGGATGACTACTGCATTTGTGGTGCAATCAGAACATTGCGTGTGTTGAAGTTGTTTTAATGCAAACCAAAGATGCCTTTTAAAAAACAAGTTTACATCCTATTCTTATGCATGCCAGTGCTGTGGGTGAGGTAATTTAAGGTGGTTCTGACAAGTGTCGTCGGCATCTTCATATCCGGTCACATGGGCAGCAAGCCACTCCCATCCGGTCACATGGGCAACAAGCCACTCCCACAAAGGAGGCCACACCCACAGAGTAGGTTCAAACAACCTTTGAAAACCACCACTGCCCCAGTCATGTATAATTCTAGGGTTGTCAAACTCCTGGCGTGCAGGCTGGATGTGTCACACGCGTGACAAGCCCATGCCCAGTTTAAGCAAAGGGGGGGGGGGAGTCCCGATACATCATGTGATGCTGCCCTGATGAAGTGAGTTTGACACTTCTGCTCTAGGGAATGGTGCTCATCTCTGTTTCTTAAGGTGCACCCTTGTTCCGAAGATGCTTTTAGGGTCACCTGGCCAGCCTGGCTCTATGCCGAGGCACACAGAATGCTGCTACCTTCCCACCGAATTGGTACTGTCAAGGTTCTGACTGATGGACCCAACCAAGCAAGTCCCGTCAAGGCGATCCATTCTCGTCACGCAAAACTTCGCTGAGTACATCATTTCAGGACAGGTTGAAAGCAAAACCAGCTCTGGAGAATTCCCAGGCCATTCAGTTATACCGTATTTTTATATTCATACCGGAGTATGAGATGCATCAAGGTTTCGAAGAGGCAAATTTAAAAAACAAAGTTTTTGCACTCTGCAAACCGCCCAAAAACGGCCCGTTTTTGCGAAAATGCCCCCCCCCTTTTTTTTTTTCAAAAAAAAGGGCATGAATACTTTTTAGGCAGCTTGTAGAGTGCTCCTGGGGGCTGGGGGGGGGAAACAAGCAATAAACAGTCCATTTTTTGTCCATTTCTGCCCTCCCCAGCCCCTAAGAGCACTCTGAAAGCCTCCTAAAGGCTGTGCACGGCCATTCTGGTGAAGGGGGCATGGTTTGGGGAGGCCAAAAATGCTGTATTCAGTGTATAAGACGCACCCAGATTTTCAGCCTCTTTTTTGAGGGAAAAATGTGCATCTTATACACTGAAAAATATGGTATAATTAAAGTATAGAATCCTCCCCCCCCCCCCAATAGTGTGTAGGTCACATTGTTCAATGAGGTGTTGTGGAAAGATCTGGTGGACACTGGTTGAAATGTCCTTGTTTGTCATGGGACCATTTCTTCTCTCTGGTCTGTTGGCAAGCTACGAGGCAATGAAAAGGAAAGCAGTTTGTATTGCTTTCTCTACTGCGCTGTACAGTAGAGGTCATTTTATCTCAGTACAATAGAAGCCATTTCAAGGCACAACAGGCTGTATCTTAACAGAACACACACACCGAGGTGCGTTAGGAGTGTATTATCCCCACAGCATTTTTTTTCCAGAGAGTAAGTCATCTGTGTATGAAGTTTGGTTGAAATTGCTCAAGGCGCACCAAAGATATGCTGGAACATACACAAACACACGCACAGCCATTTATATATATATTATATATATAATTTTATTCCCAGATCCCAGAAACCCGACAAAAAGGCACATTGTAGGTAAGACACTAGGTGAATTTGCCTACAGGCATGCGCGGGGTTGTGGTTTAGCTCCAAAGTGCTCATCGATTGAACAGGAGGTAAATAAATAAATATTTTTTTAAAAAAACCGTGAGAATTTGTTTGGGGAAAA
Organism: Thamnophis elegans; assembly: GCF_009769535.1. NCBI lineage: Eukaryota > Metazoa > Chordata > Lepidosauria > Squamata > Natricidae > Thamnophis > Thamnophis elegans. The sequence continues at coordinate 9,434,440 of NC_045556.1, read as the reverse complement.
TCATTTACTCAGAAGCAAATCTCAAGAGTCAGTTGCTTTGTTTTGATTTGTCTGCTTCAGAGAAGGAACTGCAGACCAAGCAATACTATGTTCCAGGTGAACAGGTAAACAAACCAGGAAGGCAGAAGTCAGACCTTTTCAAATAAAAGGTGAAAAAGTTAGATTGCAGGAGTTTCTGTGCAAGACTTGGCTAAGGATCTACCCAAGAGGGCAATAAAGAATCCAGAGGGTTGACAGCCTTGGGCTACTGTAAACCAAAACCTATAATATATATCAATCAAGGCTTCAAAAGGGCAGAGCTAGCTATGCAACACCACCAAAAATGAAGAATAAAAATACAAAGCTGGAGTCAGATTGTGGCTCTGGTATGTTATCCACTCTATGCTCATTTCCTTTTCTGCTCACAACTTTTAAAAATAGACTTGTGGCCTTGGGTCAACGCAACACAACATGTGAGACACAAACCTAAATGAACAGAACAGGAAGTGGGCAGAACTTAGCTTGGGTGACCACTAGCAAAAGAGTAATCTTAGTTAGGAGGAAAAAAGTGTGGCAATTGAATCCATTCTCTGGATTCCTTCTCTGAGCTGCTCTCATCCTATTGTTCTGATCTAGGCTTCCCCAAAAAGCACGAAGCAGAGGTTCGAAGAGCCGAGGTGGCGCAGTGGTTAAATGCAGCACTGCAGGCTACTTCAGCTGACTGCAGTTCGGCTGTTCAAATCTCACCAGCTCAGGTTGACTCAGCCTTCCATCCTTCCGAGGTGGGTGAAATGAGGACCCGGATTGTTGTTGGGGGCAATATGCTGACTCTGTAAACCGCTTAGAGAGGGCTGAAAGCCCTATGAAGCGGTATATAAGTCTAACTGCTATTGCTATTGCTATAAGATTCCTGGTCCCGACCAAACCCCTTTTATTCAACGAATGTGATTTCCTCTCATTCACACTCAGCAAAGGCCTGGCAAACAGTCCTTCAAAGGAGTATTTAGGACTACAGACCTTATCTAGCTTGGAAAGCTGCCATGTAAATATTTTCCAAATGAGGTGCTGTGCAAGGAAAGGCTGGGCACAGAGTCTCTGAGATTCAGGGACAGATCTTCACACTCCTGAAATGAATCTGAATGACCGAATTATTTCCCGCAAAAGCCCACTCCCCTTTCGCTCCTCTTTTATGTCCTATGGGAGGGGCCAATCACCTCCCACCTGTGACTTTACTCCCAAGTCGACCCTGATTTCTGAGTTGTTCTTTTCTTCTGGCAGCTCTGCACATTTGCACACTGGGAACAGGCTCCAGCTGTTCCTCTGCCTCACTGCTGCCTAGCTCCGTAGGCACCTGATCACTGCCAGACTGCCTCGGCCCTGTCTCTGCCTCCAACACAGAGCCCTCATCCGAGCCTTCCTCCACCTCCAGGACTGGCCCATGCTCCTCCCCAACCTCCTCACTATCCGACTCTGCTGCCACAACAAATATCTTTCTATTTATTATGCAGAAATAAGCAAATAGATGTTTAGCAGTGGTATCAAACTCAAAGCTTGCGGGCTGGATTGGGCCCGTGGGGGTGTCAATTCAGCCCACCCTGGCCCTCTAAAGTCAAACACAACCCGGATGCGGCCCTCAATGAAATTGAGTTTGACACCCCTGATGTTTAGGATATTTACATGTTTAGGATAGTTACATTAAGGAGAATAGTTAGGGAAATGTATGCCATCTGGGATGGTTTTTCTGAACCCCAAATCTTCCAAGCTCTCAACTATTTTCCCTAACAAATGGATACGGTGCTCTACATGGGGCTGCCCTTGAAGAGTGTTCGGAGACTCCAGCTGGTCCAGAATGCAGCCACGCGAGCGTTTTATGGGTGCACCCCGGTACACCCACGTTACACCTATCCTCCGCGAGCTGCACTGGCTACCTATTGGTCTCCCGATACGCTTCAGGGTGCTAGTCATTACTTATAAAGCCCTACATGGTATTGGACCTGGGTACTTGAGAGACCGCCTTCTGCCGATTACCTCCCACAGACCCATTCGATCCCACAGATTAGGCCTCCTCCGTATTCCATGTGCCGGCCAATGTCGGCTGGCGACTACTCGGAGGAGGGCCTTCTCTGTGGCTGCTCCGGCCCTTTGGAACGAGCTCCCCGTGGAGATTCGGACTCTCTCCACCCTTCGGGCCTTCCGGATGGCCATGAAGACCTGGCTGTTCCAGCAAGCCTGGGGTTGAGTCCCCCCCCCCCACTCGAATTTGCTGTGTCTGTTGTGCTTTTAAATTGTTCGTATTGTCTGATTGTTTTTGTCTTACTTTTTGTAATTTCCCCTCCCTTGGCTTTTGTTCAGCCGCCCTGAGTCCCTTCGGGGAATAGGGCGGCCTACAAATTGAATAAACTCCAACTCCAACTAACTAGGCTGGCGTGCCTGATAACAGAACAAGAGGGACCTTGGAGGTCTTCTAGTCCAACCCCCCCTACTCAAGCAGGAAACCCCATACCATCTCAGACCAATGGTTGTCCAATCTCGTCTTAAAACCTTCATTGATGGAGCACCCTTAACTTCTGCGAGCAAGCCATTCCACCGATTAATTGTTCTCCCTATGAAGAAATTTCTCCTGATTTCTATGTTGCTTCTCTCCTTGATTAGTTTCCCTCCATTGCTGCTTCTCCTGCCTTCAGTTGTGGTGGTGGAAGAGGTTGTAAGTTTTGTTCCATGAAACAGAGAATATAAATGAGCTGCTCGGAGATACTTTCTCAAAGTATGCAATAGAAAGGAAGCACACCTACCTTGGCTTTTAAGCTTTCGATAAGCAGCTCCCAACTTTAAAAAAAAAAAATGAAATCTGGATTTTGCAGGCAACGTCTACATTTTGCAGGCTGATGTTTGATCTTAGTAAGAAACAGCAGGGAAGGAATTCTGTGATGTACAACTTGCAACAGCCTTTTTGTCCTGCACTGACTTACATCTTGCATACCTACAGACCAAAATGTCTACCGATTTACAAGACCCGTACATTATTTTATCCTTTAAAAACAAAGTAACAAAAAAAATAATCTGTAGTTGTTTTCCTACAGGGCTGGAATCAGGGCTGCGGAAACATAATTTGTTCTATAATGATCACCGTTTCTTTTATCTGTTCCCAAGGAAAAGTAGAGAAGCCATCTGCAACTGTTGATTGTATTCATCACTAGAGACTGAAACATAAAGCAGAGTTTCTATTTTCTGGTTCTAGTCTACCAAAAATCTCAAGGCTAAATTCCACATAATTTAGCTGTACAGACACATCATCCCCAAAGCGCATTTAAACCTAGGAGTAAAAGTTCATTTTTGGTGTCCATATGATTTTTTACTTAACTAAGAACAGCCATAAGTTACAGTATGTTTCTATTTCAAGAAAACCCTAATATATATATAAAAAGGCTATTTCAATAGAAGATAATATAGTTGAATTGGGTGGTCCTTGGCGCTCTCTGAACTTGGCTGTTTGTTCCAGACATTTTATTACCAAACTAGGTAACATCATCAGTGCTGGTGACAACAGTGAGTGTGGAGTTTGCACCTGTTTATATACAATACCCTGCCCTTTACTTGATAGTTCTTTGAATAAGTTCTTGTTTTCTGCTTGATAGTTTGTCTAGTGTTAATCCCTGCTTATCTGGGTGTTAGTTGCTAGAGGATGTTTTTTTTTAATTTCCTTCTTAGCTTTTTTATTGTCTCTTTTTCAATGCTGGGTAACTGTAGTTTACCTCTGTGTGTATTGATGGCCGATTTGTCTGAATGCTAAGTGTCCAGGATTTGCCTTGTGATTTGGGATGTAGTTTGATCTAGGATGCTCGCAGTTTTCCCAGTTCAAACCATGGTTGAGTCCAGTGGTGGGTTTCAAAAATTGTTGGAACCTACTCTGTGGGTGTGGCCTCCTTTGTGGGAGTGGCTTGCCACCCGTGTGACCGGATATGAAATTATGAATTAGTACTTAGGTTGGTCCAAGTAGCTATTCAGAAACTCTGGCATTGAAGCACGCAAGTCTTAAAGCTGTCAAGTTACAAGACCCTTGCACCCCTAACCCTTTAGAAAAAAAACTAGGGGTCTTCAAACCTGACAGCTTTAAGACTTGTGGACTTCAACTCCCAGAATTCCTCCTCCAGTCAAGTTGCCAGTGGTGGGTTTCAAAAACCTCTTCTGTAAGTGTGGCCTGCTTTCCGGGTCCACTGGTGGAACCTCTTCTAACCGATTTGGTAGATTTGACGAACCGGTTCTACCAACTAGGTGCGAACTGGTAGGAACCCACCTCTGGTTGAGTCCATCCGTATGCTGTGAAATTAAGGAGTTTGACTGCTAGTTGGTATTTATTGTTGTTCTCTGCTAATAGCAATAGCACTTAGATTTATATATTGCTTCACAGTGCTTTCCAGCCCTCTCTAAGCAGTTTACAGAATCAACATATTGCCCCCACAACAATCTGGATCCTCATTTTACCCACCTCGGAAGGATGGAAAGCTGAGTCAACCTTGAGCCTGGTGAGATTTGAACTGCCAAATTGCAGTCAGACGGCAGTCAGCAGAAGCAGCCTGCAGTATTGCACTCTAACCACTGCACCACCGTGGCTAAACATCTTAAGTAAACCAAGACCCAGTAGCCAAGAAGAGAAAAACCACGTGTCACCTACAGCATACAGCGCAAGGACTGTAAAAACCACTATGTGGAACAGATACATATAAGACTTGCAAAGGAGTAATAAATTTGATGGAATCTAACACATAAGAAACCACCAATGGCAATCTCTATCCACCATCTGAAAAATAAGTCTTGGTTGGTTTACACTAGCTTCTTTTTACATAAAAATGCTAGCTCATTTTTAACCAAGAATGTGTGGGATTTATTTCAAAGTAAAGCTACATCCCCACATAAGAAGAAATTGCTGGTTATCAAAGCTAGAGTCCATTATATTGAATAAAGAGTTTGTTATATAACTTCTCGGGCGAGCCACATTCATTTCATTCATTCCCTTAAAACGTCTATAATAATACCAATCAGCTATTCAATACAATATAATGCCTGTGAGATGGAAATGGCCCCAGTCATAAGTAATAAAATCGCATGGCTCAAGGCTGTATCAAATTTCTTTTTAAAAAAACCCCGAAATCTAAGCAATATTTTGAGCTATAAAAATTCAGACCACGACTAGATACTGATAAAGGGATTCTGAAAAACTTTGCTGCCATTTTGTTGTTGTTAGTTGTGAAATCATGTCTGAACCATCGTGACCCCGTGGACAACGTTCCTCCAGGCCTTCCTGTCCTCTACCATCATCTGGAGTCCGCTTAAGATCACATCTCGTTTCGTTTTCGTTTCGTTTTATTGAGCTTGTATGTCGCCCACTCCCGAAGGACTCCGGGCGGCTTACAATAAAACAAGGGAAGGGGATAATACACAAGACAACATATTAAAATATACAACAGTCACAATTTCCGAGGGGCTGGATATTTCGAAAGCCCCCCGGCCTGCTGGAGCAGCCAGGACTTAATGGCTTTGCAGAAGGCCGGGAGGGTAGTGAGGGTCCGGATCTCCACGGGGAGATCGTTCCAGAGGGCTGGAGCTGCAACAGAGAAGGCTCTCCCCCGGGGAGTCGCCAGCCGACACTGGCTGGCAGATGGGATCCGGAGAAGGCCTAACCTGTGTGATCTAATCGGTCTATGGGAGGTAATCGGCAGGAGGCGGTCTCTCAGGTACCCAGGTCCGATGCCATGAAGGGCTTTACCCTTCAGAAGGACATCTACTGCTTCAGTGACTCCATCCAGCCACCTCATTCTCTGTCGTCCCTATCTTCTCTTGCCCTCAATCTTTCCCAGCATTCCCAGTGAGTCCTTAGGTGGCCAAAGTACTTGACTTTCATCTTCAGGATCTGGCCTTCTAAAGAGCAGTCAGGGTTGATCTCTTCTAGGACTGACCGATTTGATTGCCTTGCAGTCCAAGGGACTCGCAAGAGTCTTCTCCAGCACCAGAGTTCAAAGGCCTCAATTCTTTGGCGCTCAGCCTTCCTTATGATCCAACTTTCACAGCCATTCATTCCAATTGGGAAAACCATAGCCTTCACTATACACACTTTTGTTGGCAGGGGGATGTCTCTGCATCTTAATTCTTGAGCTCAGATCTTGAGAGACCGCCTGCTGCCAATTACCTCCCAAAGACCCGTTAGATCACACAGGGTCGGCCTCCTCCGGGTTCCGTCCACCAGCCAATGCCACCTGGCTACTACCCGGGGGAGGGCCTTCTCTGTGGCAGCTCCGGCCCTTTGGAACGAACTCCCCGCGGAGATTCGGACCCTCACCTCTCTCCAGGCCTTCCGGAAAGCCGTCAAAACCTGGCTGTGCCGGCAGGCCTGGGGGTGATGAGTTCCCTCCCCTCTCGACTTGTATGGTTGTGTGATTCTTGTTTATTTTAATCACGAGTATTGTGTTTCATGTTCCCCTTTTCCCCCTTTGAGTTGTTCGCCGCCCTGAATCCCTCCCGGAGAAGGGCGGCATACAAATAAACTAAATCTTAATCTTAATCTTGTAGTTCCCTTAAAACTTGTCTGTCAAAGCTTCCATTGGTAAAATCATTCATCCCCCCAAAAATCAGTAAAGGTGGTATATTTTCTCAAATTCCAATATTAAGTCCTCCAGAGACAATGCAGCTATGAGCATCTTACAGAGCAAAACTGATATTTATCCATGGTGATAGGCAAAGCTGCAGGAGTGACTTGATTTACAATAATTTAAAAATCCATTGGCTACACATTTATGAAAAAAAAAAAGACCAATCGATTTTCAATCAAGGCTAATTGAAAGCAACCAGAAGAGCAGTTGCTGAATGATTTCCCCGTCACACTCAGGGGCTTCTTCAGGAGGAAAGTGTGTCACTGATTTCCTTGGGTGTTGGTATGCAAGTTGCATTTGCACTTCCTTGCAGCGAGACTTGGATGCAATGCATTCTAACCCGAATAGCTAAAGGTTTAATTTATGGAGGAAGGAATTCTGCCTAAACAGTAATGGCCATAGAACGGCAATTTACTCAAAGAAAAGCTGGTGACGGAACTGCTCCTTCTAGATGCTTTCTACACTTTTTCAAATCGTATTATTTTATTGCAAGTTTTGCAAAAGCAAACCAAATTCAAATCAAACTGTCTAGAAGTTCTCTGCCGTGATGAGTCTAGCAGCTGAGACTGATAAAAGAGTTCTCAATGTGAAATCAATCCTTCCTTCCTCCCAAAACATTTCTCCTTATTTCTAGATTGAATCTTTCTTTGTTCAGTTTCCATCCCTTATTCCTTGCCTGGCCTTCAGGTGCCTTGGAAAATAGCTTGATCCCCTTCCTCTCTATGGCTACCCCTCAAATATCGGAAGACTGCTATCCTGTCTCCCTTGGTCCTTCTCTTCACTAGACTAGCCATGCCCAGTTTCTGCAACCGTTCATTGTATGTTTTAGTCTCCAGTCCCCTAATCATCCTGGTTGCTCTTCTCTGCAATCTTTCTAGAGTCTCAACATCTTTTTTATAGTGGGGTGACCAAAACTGTATTCTGTATTCTAGGTGTGGTCATACTAAGGCTTTATAAAGTGGCATAAGTACCTCACTTGATCTTGATTGTATCCCTCTGTTAATTGGCTTTTTTGGCTACCGCCACACACTGTTGGCTCATATTTAGCTCGTTGTCCACTAAGACTCCAAGATCCTTCTCACAATCACTGCTATTAAGCCTGGTTTCACCCCGTCTATATGTTTACATTTGTTTTTTCTTACCTAAGTGTAAGACTTGACTTTTCGCTACATTGGTCATTGGCCTTGCTCAGGGGGTTGGACTACATGACCTCCAAGGTCCCTTCCAGCAGTAGGGTTCTAATTGATCTCTTTCCCTTTTGGACTTGATCCCTGACAATTTAGCACCAATTTTCTTTTGTCCCAAAGGCCCTTTTTCAGAAGGCAACTGGACTTTTCCTTGAAGATGTTTTGCTTCTCATCTGAGAAGCTTCTTCAGCTCTTCAAACCTTCAGCTCTTCAAACCTGAAGTTTCTTGAATGACAAGCGAAATGTCTTCAAGGAAAAAGGAAGTCTAGTTGCCCCTTGAAAAAAACACCTCTGGGACAACCATGACCTGGATGACTGAGACTCCATAAACACCAATCTCATCCTATCTACATACTAGATTTGTTGAATTGGCTCCCTGATCAATCCCAGCTGCTTACAAATCTATATTAAGAGGCATCTTCCCCAAAACCAACATGTGCAGAAAAAGGAAAAGATATTTTTGGCTATTAAAAAAAAGAAAAAAGAACGTCAGCCTATGTTGCATCCATTACTTTTTCCATCTCAAACCCATTTTCTTCCTCACTATTCTTTGTGTACTCTGTGGAGTAGCGCACGGGAGATGCAAGTGGCAAGGCCAATAGGCTACAATTATTCCTTAATGGAGAATCTGTGTCACTCCCCCTCCCCTCCTCAGGGGAATTCATTTAGCAGTTAGCAAGACACAAAATTGCACTGCCTCCCAGGTACAGCAGCTGGTGAGCTATTAAATAATAATTGCTCCATGTTGGCCTGTCCCTGTCCCTCCCCCCCCTACCCACCTCACATCCCTGGTGCTTTTTTGTCTTGTTGTTTAAGATTTCCAAAGGGTTGTGTCCCCGTGAATCTGCAAGTTCTTCTACAATCCAGACTGATTTCCCACCAGATGCGTCCACATCTTTTAGCCCGCACCTGGTCCTCCTTTTAAAACTACACAAATTTGGGAGTTTGAGGGGTGGGGGATGGAGGAGATAATCATCTCTAAGCATTCACCCCCACCCCAAGGGAATAATAGAGGGCCCTGAATTGGAAGAAAAAAAAACTTGGCACAACAAGTATAATGTATTTTCAAACAACATGACCTTGGAGTCAATATCTGGGGGGCATATCACCCTCGGAATACTGCATCCAGTTTTATAGAAAGAATAACAGAGTTAGAAGGGACCTTGGAGGTCTTCTAGTCCAACCCCCTGCTTAGGCAGGAAACCCTACATCACTTCAGACAAATGGTTGTCCAATCTCTTAGCAATAGCAATAGCAGTTAGACTTATATACCGCTTCATAGGGCTTTCAGCCCTCTCTAAGCGGTTTACAGAGTCAGCATATCGCCCCCAACAACAATCTGGGTCCTCATTTCACCCACCTCGGAAGGACGGAAGGCTGAGTCAACCTTGAGCCGGTGAGATTAGAACCGCTGAACTGCAGATAACAGTCAACTGAAGTGGCCTGCAGTACTGCACCCTAACCACTGCGCAGCCTCGGCTCTTCTTAAAAACTTCCAGTGTTAGGGCATTCACAACTTCTGGAGACAAGTTGTTCCACTGATTAATTGTTCTCCCCGTCAGGAAATTTCTCCTTAGTTCTAAGTTGCTTCTCTCCTTGATCATTTCCCACCCACTACTTCTTGTCCTGCCCTCAGGTGCTTTGGAGAATAAGCTTAACTCCTTTGGGGCAGCCCCTCAGATATTGGAACACTGCTATCAGGTCTCCCATGTAGTTTTGGATAGTACAATTTTTTTAAAAAGACATTGAGACTCTGGAAAGAGTGCAGAGAAGAGCAATGATTAATTAGGATGGTTGCAGGAATTGGGTAGGTCTAGTTTAATGAAAAGAAGGACTAGAGATGACATGATAGCAGCGTTCTGATATTTGAGGGGCTGCCCCAAAGAAGAGGGAGTCAAGCTATTCTCCAAAGCACCTGAGGGCAGGACAAGAAGCAATGGATGGAAACTAATCAAGGAGAGAACCAACCTAGAACTAAGGAGAAACTTCCTGGCAGTGAGAACAATTAAACAACACCTTCAGAAGTTGTGGGGACTCCAATATTGGAGTTTTTAAAGAGACTCCCTAGCCATTTGTCTGAAATGTTGTAGGTAGGGTCTCCTCTGCTGCTTCAGCAGGGAGTTGGACTAGAAGACCTCCAAGGTCCCTTCTAACACTATTATTCCATTAAATTCTGGTCTACCATGAAGCACAGAAGCTTCCCAGGTTGTTATTAGGAAAAATAATAAAATAACAACACTATATTCACCGCCTTGGGCTCCTAAATAAAAGGAAGGACACACCCTACTGAAGGAATGAATACACCATGAATGAGCAAGCGAAGGGCTCAATGTGCTCATAATCTACATTCCAAAACAAGAAAGCTTATTTTCACTTTTCTTTTTATTGGGTCACTTAATAAACCATCCATCTTGAAATTAATTATATTATGTTAAGCTTCCTTCTGAAGTAGCTGATCTATATCTTGAGTAATTAATGTAATTATTTAAGGGGGCATTAACTATGTAATAACCAAGGAGCCTAATTGTGATCCTTTTAATTAGCTGATTTAGCCTTCATGATAGAAATCCATGAATGTGCTTTTCCCCATCCCTTTGGACCTCTTTAAAAATATTGGCTGCTACAAAGAGGGAGCATTTTGAAAAATGGAATCATAATTCTTAAGGCAGGCAGTCGGAGTGATAGGCATGAGAGCTTGCCAATCATCAATATTTCCCAGTGACAATAATTTGTTCTCTAAACCAACTTAGAATCTAAGAGAAGGTATCAGCTGGTGGATTCATCTCATTTTACGAAATTTCCAAATTTTGTTTTCTCCTAGTTCATATCAACCTCTCTTTTCATTCACGTGGTGAAATAAATGTCAATTGTTCTTCCAATTAACAGCATTTGTCATCATCTTCTTTTAACAGCCCATCATCTCTTGCAGGGTGGAGTCTGGGCATCTGAAAAGAACCAGCAGAGTATTAACTGGCTGGATGCTCTTCCCATCGCCAATGCGGAGTTTTGTTCAGCAGAGATATTCTCATTCTGCCAAGAGAGAGAGAAATATTTGCCTCTACTTAGGATCGAACCACAGCCTTCTGGCTGTGAGGCGAGAGCTCCACCTCTAGGCCCCCACACCACTCCAATTAACAGCATTTATAACTGCAGCAAATTGCATGCTTAGTAGATGTGGCGCTGCTTATTTTATTGTTTCCTTTTTGACTTTCATCAAACTTTCACCAAACTCTAAGAAGCCTCTTCCAATGGCAAACTTTTCTGCTTGCCTAAGTAGATGGCGATCACCATTCTGATTTCAACTGCTGGATGCTATGATTTGTCTGATCCTGAAGATGAAACTCAAATCCTTTGGCCACCTAATGAGAAGGAAGGACACACTGGGGAAGAGCCTCATGTTGGGAACGATGGAGGGCAAAAGAAGAAGGGGAAGACAGAGAATGAGGTGGCTGGGTGGAATCACCGAAGCTATCTCTCTCTCTCTATCTATCTATCTATCTATCTATCTATCTATCTATCTATCTATCTATCTATCTATCTATCTATCTATCTATCTATCTATCATCTTCTGAAACTCAAATACTTTGTCCACCTAATGAGAAGGAAGGACTCCCTGGAGAAGAGCCTAATGCTGGGAAAGATTGAGGGCAAAAGAAGAAGGGGATGGCAGAGAATGAGGTGGATGGATGGAGTCACTGAAGCTATATCTATCTATCTATCTATCTATCTATCTATCTATCTATCTATCTATCTATCTATCTATCTATCTATCTATCTATCTACCTACCTACCTACCTACCTACCTACCTACCTACCTACCTACCTACCTACCATATCTATCTATGTATGTATACATTTTCATCTTCTGAAACTCAAATACTTTGGCCACCTAATGAGAAGGAAGGACTCCCGGGAGAAGTGTCTAATGATGGGAAAGATTGAGGGCAAAAGAAGAAGAAGATGACGGCAGAGAATGAGGTGGCTGGATGGAGTCACCAAAGCAGTTGGCGTGAGCTTGAATGGACTCCAGAGGATGGTAGAGGACAGGAAGGCCTGGAGGAACATTGTCCATGGGGTCGCGATGGGTCAGGCATGACTTTCCAACTAACAACAACAACAATCACAACTGACTTGTCTACCTGGCATCTTCACGGCTGCACTAGGCTGAATTCTGCTTTCAACAATACACAGTATACCTCAGTGGTGAAATTCAAAATTGTTTACTACCAGTTCTGTGGGCGTGGCTTGGTGGGCGTGGCAGGGGAAGGATACTGCAAAATCTCCATTCCCTCTCCACTCCTAGGGGAAAGACATTGCAAAATCTCCATTCCCACCCCACTCTTTGGCCAGCCAGAGGTGGTATTAGCCGGTTCTCTGAACTACTCAACATTTCCACTACTGGTCAGAACCTGCTGAATTTCACCCCTGGTATAACTGTTCAAACCCCTTCTGAAGTCAAAGAATCTTTTTTTTTTAAAAAAAGAAACCTATAATCGCCTTTCTCTCATTCTCTCTTTCAAATAGCTGAATGTGATTTACACTGCCAGAGGGAAACTGCAGAAAACATGTCATAATTCTGAAATTCCTGATCCATTCTCAACCCGATAAATCTGGATCAGTCTCAGGTACAAGGGAAGAGCAGGAAGAGCCTGGGTGGGGTGGGGTGGGGGGCAGAGTTAAGCAAGTCATCAGCCTAGAGTCATTGTGTTTTCACAGTCTATGTCAACCTCTCTTGCCTTCCATTGACTCTTACCTCGTGACAATTTAGTATTTAACTTTAATTGATTGGTTTCTTTGTGCATATGCTCAAGCAATAAATCTTCTTAACTGCCACTTAAAAAATGGCCAGGTTCTTTCCACCTGGCATAATCAATGAAAAGTCAGATTTTACAACAAGACGTAATAACAGTATATTACAAGTGTAATGCTACATTTCAATAAGTGGGAGTCCCCCTTTTCCCTGAAATATTCTAAAGTCTGTCTGTTTTGCACAATTGCTCCAGAACCATTGCCATACAATTCATGCAAGTAATGAATAAAAATAACTCACTGTATTTTCCTGTTCTTATTGCTTCTTTGGGGGAATGAGTATCTTCTATAGCAGCGGCCACTGCAGTGGTCTGTGAATCATTGGTGGTCCTTGAGAAAATTTGGGTGGTCCGCAGAAAAATTATTTGCATTTTTTTTATATTGCACTAAATCAGGGGTCCTCAAACTATGCCCCCTGGGGTGGATACGTGCAATGGATGCTTGTGTTGCTGCAGAGAGTCTCCCCCTTTGGGGTCTTTTTGTGTGGGTCGGAGGGGGGGCAGAAATTCCAACTTGGGGTCTGCTTCAGCCTCCTGGTGTGGGGCTTTGGGCGAAGGCTGGAGGGAAGCAACGCTGGTGGCAAAGAGGGCCTTGTTCCAGTGGGACTGCATCAAGGTCTGGAACTGGCTGACCATCTCAGCCTGCTGAGCCTCCAGGTGTCAGTACTTGGCCTTGCACTCCCACAGGTCTTCCCTCTGCTTGGAAAGCCCATGCTTGCAGTCCTCAGTGAGGTGCTTCTGTTGAGCTTCCTTCTCGATCAGATTCAATTTGAAGTGAGCCAGCTGTTTTGCCAACTCTTTCTCCTGGTGGCTGCTTAGCTCCAGCAACTGCTTTCTATTGGAACCCTAAGGAACCCGGGCGAGGAAGCAAAAAGTGACTAGCAGGGAAGGGGAGAGTAGAGGCTGGTGAGGTGCCCCTCGACTTGAATGACACCAAGTTGGCCACACCAGTGGTGGGTTTCAAAAATTGTTCGAAACTACTCTGTGGGTGTGGCCTCCTTTGTGGGAGTGGCTTGCCGCCCATGTGACCGGATGGGAGTGGCTTGCCACCCATGTGACCGGATATGAAGATGCCGACGACACTTGTCAGAACCACCTTAAATTACTTCACACGCAGCACTGGCATGCATAAGAATAGGATGTAAACTTGTGTTTTTTAAAAGGCATCTTTGGTTTGCGTTAAAACAACTTCAACACATGCAATGTTCTGATTGCCCCACAAACGCAGTAGTCATCCTTACCTTTCACAGAGGCACTGAGTTTTATAAATATGAGCATGATAGTGTAGAATAATCATATCCAAGGACCAGGGGTGGGTTTCAAAATTTTTTGGAACCTCTTCTGTAGGTGTGGCCTGCTTTCCGGGTCCACTGGTGGAACCTCTTCTAACCGGTTCGGTAGATTTGACGAACCGGTTCTATCGATTAGGTGCGAACTGGTAGGAACTCACCTCTGGGCCACACCCACCCAATCCCATGACCACCTAGCCATGCCCACCCGGCCGGTCATTAGGAAGATCATATTAGTGCTCCGCGGGATTTAAAATTATGAATTTAGTGGTCCCTGAGGTCCGAAAGATTGGTGACTCCTGTTCTACAGCTCTTATTTACTTTGTCCCTGTTAAGAGGTTGGGCAGACCATTCTACTGATGAGAGATAAAGCGAAATATCACGGAAACACACCTCTTAGCTCTACCTGACTATTAAACAGAAGCACATTGGAAGTGCCAATGCTTTCTCAGTACAACTTGAGAAAAAATGGTTTTAAAAAAACCGCTTACACTACCATCTGTCTTAGCTGGAACACAGAAGGGGCTGTGCAATGAAAAGGCCTCCAATTATCCACTCATTCATCTAACACTACATTATTACATTATATACTGAATGACATTTAATTGCTGTAATGCAAAGGGTGAAATCCGTGGTTTGTATCTTGCCTTGTTCATATACAAGTTGTCTGGCAGACAAGCCAATCTTCTCTCTTATTCTCATATTTTCCCCAACTGTATAATGGGAAAATAATAATATTGACTTCTCTTTCAACCTAATATATTTCAAATGTGTTGGGATGGCCAACTCCCAAGCTCTCCTCTAGGCATACTGGATGATAAGTCGAAGAGTCTCGGGTCCAAAGATCTAAAGTCGTGACAGCAAAGCTATGGCATGCGTGCCAGAGGTGGCATCCAGAGCCCCCGTCTGTGGGCATACACGCCATTGCCAGCTGCTCTTCTGGTTTCAGGCCAGCTGGTCTTCACGGGCGCCGGAGTGCCAGAAAATAGCGTGAAAACGACAAAAAAAAAAAAAAAAAAACAGCCCAAAACAGGCCATTTTTCATTTTCTGGCCGTTTTCGGACTGTTTTTCAGGCCATTTTCAGACTCTTTTGGGGCCATTTTTCTTTGTGGGTGCTGGAGCGGCCAGCTGGTCTTTGCAGGCTTGGAGCGCTGAAAAGCGGCCTGAAAACAGCCTGAAAAATGGCCAAAAATGGCTAAAAAACAGGCATGCACGTGCTGGCCAGCTGGTCCTTGGGTTTCCGGCGATCCCGTGTGCACACAAGCACATAGCAATAGCAACAGCAATAGCAGTTAGACTTATATACCGCTTCATAGGGCTTTCAGCCCTCTCTAAGCGGTATACAGAGTCAGCATATTGCCCCCAACAACAATCCGGGTCCTCATTTTACCCACCTCGGAAGGATGGAAGGCTGAGTCAACCCTGAGCCGGTGAGATTTGAACAGCCGAACTGCAGAACTGCAGTCAGCTGAAGTAGCCTGCAGTGCTGCATTTAACCACTGCGCCACCTCGGCTCTATGCATGCCCATTCCGTTTGGGCACTCAGTGCCGAAAATGTTTGCCATCACTGATCTAAAGGTTCTCTAATAGGGGTGATCTAACTATTACAAACACTATTTCAGTGAGAGCATTGTTAGCCAAAGAGAATGCAGTTTATGTTGTTGTTGTTGTTGTTCATCCATCAAAAGGTGTTGGAGCAACAGTGCAATCCTGTTATTGATTTACCATTTTTCATTCATTCGGTTTTACCTCTGACTCAAAAATAAATCAGGATGCTATTTGAAACAGTGGAGGTTTTTAGCATCTGCCAAGCGCAAAGAATCGGGACCTCTGATTCGGTTGCAGCATAGAACACTTATTGAAGCCTGTACACAAGAATCTGACCCACCAAAGTACAACACTAAATTGACACTGCATAAGGGAGACGCGGTGGTTCAGCGGCTAAGTTGCTGAGCTTGTCAATCAGAAAGCTCGGCAGTTCGGCGGTTCGAATCCCTAGTGCTGCGAAACGGAGTGAGCTCCTGTTACTCGTCCCAGCTTCTGCCAACCTAGCAGTTCGAAAGCATGTAAAAATGCGAGTAGAAAAAGAGGGACCACATTTGGTGGGAAGGTAACAGCGTTCCGTGCACCTTTGGCATTGAATCATGCTGGCCACATGACCATGGAGACATCTTCGGACAGTGCTGGCTCTTCAGCTTTGAAATGGAGATGAGCACTGCCCCCTAGATTCGGGAACGACTAGCACATATGTGCGAGGGGAACCTTTACCTAAGGGTCAGTAGAATTCAAGACTTGGACAGAGACCATTTGTGGCAACATAATGACTCTAAGCTGATGACACACTTAATTCCGCCCGCCAGCTCTGCTTGCTCTTTTCCTTCATCACCTGAATTACTTAAACATTTCACTATTTCCTTGGTAACCATGTTCTACCTAGCATTTCTCTTTTCTCCATGCCACTCAAATATGTCTCTTTTTTGGCTTTGGTTCAGAAGTCAATTATCAAGCTGCTCCTGCCACTTTTGACTGTTCTGGTTTTGTTTTTATTGTCACTGGGAATAATGTTACTGCACCATATGATTGGCGGTAAGGTTTTTGTGTTGCCATGAATGATGTATAAACCTAGAGCACGAGGTATATAATTTGTACAAATAAATAATGGATGAATTAAAACATTAGAGAATGAGCTCTCTAGACTTGGGAAGCGGGGGGGGGGAGAGCACCAACAATAGCTTCATATATAAAACCACTTCTACGTAAGTGCATTGGAAAGCCAGTTTCACTGAGTTTAGAAGTAAGATGGTAGCCTTAGGCGTCATAACACAGCTTCACTTACCAAGGTCATTAATGGCTAAACTGCTATTGGCTGTTTTATTAGGGTCTTTTAAAAACCATTGTAGTGTTCACTGCATTATTAATTCTTTCTATTGGCCTCTCTTTCTTTGTGTGTGCTTTCAGAAGCATTGATGTGCTCTTGTTTTATACTTTTGGTTTTGTCCGTTATATTCTTGTTTTTTTTAGCAGTTGTTTCGTGTGTTGTTGTTGGTTTTTTTTTTTTTAAAAAAATGTAGTCATGTGTTTATTGATCTCGTCTTGACCTGGCTGGCAGACCAAGAAATAAGGGAAGTGTGTAGAGATGGAGAAGAAGGACAGGGAAGCCATGCGCGGTGAGCAGAATGTCAGAAGTTCAATTAGTTGCATCTCCAGTTAGGAAGATAAATGCCAGGTGTTAGAAAACCATGCTGGAAGGTAGAAGAAATATGGCTGCTCTGAACAAAAACTGCTCCCAAACAATTCTCTCCACTGAAAGAGATCAGACAGGGAGGTGCACAAGGCCGGATCTGTTCTTGGTCAGCAACCCAACCATGGGATCAGTTATGACTTTCAAAAGTTTCGGTGGCACAGGACAGGAATGTTCCGGGCACTGCCATGCCAGAGCTAAAATCTTCCCAACCATTCCTATCATCTAAGCAGGGCCTGGTTACACTCCTTTTTCATGGGAAATCTTCGGTGTGTGCACATACCAGAAGATACGTCTTTCCCCAGTAGCCACCATTCCTCCCCAGAGAGGAACATTTCATAAGTAGCTGAAGTCTATAATGTTTCCAGGTGTCTTTATCCACAGCTAATTTGACTGCAGTTTCAAGCATTTACAGTACATTGATCTGTTCATGGTTTGAAATTCCTATTGGAAATGGATGTTTGCCATAACCAGAAATGTGTTCCCCTCCCCCCCCATGGCCAGTGGAGCTGGCAGCAGATTCGGACAGTGAGGAGGTTGGGGAGGAACATGGGCCAGTCCTGGAGTCTGGGGAAGGCTCTGATGAGGGCTCTGTGTCGGAGGCAGAGAGGGGGCCAGGGCCGTATGCCAGTTATCAGCTGCCTTCAGAGTCAGACATCAGTGAGGCAGATGAACAGCGGAAGCCTGTTCCCAGTGCGTGCATGTGCAGAGCAGTTGACAGGAGAAGGGAACAGCTAAAGAACAGGGGTCGACTTGGGAGTAAGGCCACAGGTGGAGGATGAATGGCCCCTTCCAGAGGAAATAAAAGAGGAGCGGAAGGGGAGTGGAGTTTGCAGGAGACAATTTGTTTCCTTAATTGGTTCGTGACTCTCCGAGACACCTTGCCAAGGTTTGCAGATGTCAGCTTGGCAGCTCTCCAAGCCAGAGAAGGTCTGTGACTATAAATCCTCCCTTGAAAGACTGTTGGACATGAATGAGAAGAATTCACGGTAAATGAATAAAAGAGTTTTTTTGGTTGGGAAAAGAGTTTGCTTCATGGTCTTGGGAAACCTCGGTCAGAACAAAATGCAGTTTTTACAAGGGGTTGGATCAGGCTCTAAGAGGCCTCTTCTAACTCTGATTCTACCCGCAATAGCTATTGTGCCTCTGGGCAACATAAGAAGCTTCCAACTGGACAACTATAAAAAGGTCTCCAACCCTGATTTAAAATTAGGGGCAGCTGGTAGTACAAGCACTTTTATTCACCAAATGGGAATGGCTCATACTTCACGAGAACTTCACCACAGAGCTATTATCCCAACCCATCTACTTTAAACTAGTTTCTGACCAACCTTGGGATCCTCCGACTGTATTGTATCTCAGATCATTTCATGATGGCTCAGTATTAAAGAAGCTGAACTTGTCAACTACAGAGCTGACAGACCAGGTTCAAGACCCAAGCGCTGCTGGATGGGATGAGCTCCCCAGCTCCTGCCAACTTAGCAGTTCGAAAGTATGCAAATGCAAATAGATAAATAACCCATTTTGGTGGGAAGGTAATGTCATAGTTTGCAGCACACACACACACACACACACACACACACACACACACACACACATCCAGAAAGCACACACAGGTAACTGATTCAGCAGGATTCATTCACTTCTCTTGATATATAATATAACACACGAAGTAAATGTACAATACCAAAAGCAGGTTTTCCAACATGGTAGTAAATATAAGCAAACACAGGCAGAGGAGAGAACAGTTTCAGTTTCAGTTCAGAGCAGCAGGCTAGTTTAGGGGCGAGCACAGACTCAGAGCTTTAGTACAGAACAGTTGAACTAAGCCACTCCCAGGCTCCTTGCTGTCTCCATTTTGCTCACACAGCAAATACTCCTTCAGTTTCCAAACAGCCTTCATTGGCTGACGTAGTTGTTATGCCTATTCATTGGCTGACCTTGTTACCATGACTTCCAAATCATGAACTCTCATGCACTGAGAGGTAACAGTGTTCTGTGAGCCTGTGGTGTGCAGCCATGCTGGCCACAGGACCACGGAAGTGTCTTTGGACAATATTGGTTCCCTGTTCTGACCGAGGCTTCCCGAGAGCACGAAGCAAACTCCTTGTCCTAACAAAAAACCCTTTTATTAATTTACTGTGAATTCTGCTCATTCACATATAGAAAAGTCTTTCAAGGGAGGATTTACAGTCCGATATCTGCAAAACTTGGCAAGGAGTCTTGGAGAGTCACGAACCAATTAAGCGAACTAATTGTCTCCTGCAAACTTCACTCCCCTTTTGCTCCTCTTTTATTCCCTCTGGGAGGGGCCATTCATTGTCCACCTGTGGCCTTACTCCCAAGTCGACCCGTTCTTTAGCTGTTCCCTTTGTCTGGCAACTCTGCGCATGTGCACACTGGGAACGGGCTCCAGCTGTTCGTCAGCCCCACTGATGTCTGACTCCGAAGGGAGCTGATAATTGGCATACGGCCTTGAACCCCTCTCTGCCTCCGACACAGAGCCCTCATCAGAGCCTTCTCCAGACTCCGGGACTGGCCCATGTTCCTCCCCAACCTCCTCACTGCCCAAATCTGCTGCCAGCTCCTCTGGCGCTGGCGGGCCACAACACTCCCTTCAGTAGGAAATAGAAATGAGCATTACCCCTTAAAAGTTGGACATGACCAGACAGGGGAATGGTCAATCCAATTTGCAAGGTACTTCTGGAAAAGTTGGTCTCTACTCATTAGTGCAGCTCTGAAAATGTGAAGGACTTTTCCTGCCTAATAAGGAAGATGCAGCTCTAATGGGACATGGTTCTACCATCTCAAAGAGGCTCCAAGGAAACCTTGCTTTTGACGCAAGTACAAAACAAGGTAGTTTTCAATGGCTGCCTAGGAAGCTTTAATAAATAACAAATTATTTGCCTTTATTTTTCTCCCTGGTTGTTTTTTTTTTTTTAAATATATATATATATATAAGGTTGAGGTTTGCTTTACAGCCTTTTGGGGAAATGCAATTGCTTTTTACTTGACTTTCAGTTCTCCTTGGAGACGCTGAGAACTGATCCTAAGACCTCTTGACATACAAATGAAAGATAACCGATTCTTTTTCCGAACAACAAATACACACTTTTTTCTCATTTCCATAGAGTGTCTCCATGGCATCAGGTAAACCTTTGGTTCATGTTGCTTTGTTTTCTCATCCTAAAGAAACTTTATGAGATTTGATTACTGTATTTTTTGGACTTTAAGATGCACCGGAGTATAAGACGCACCATGATTTTGAAGAGGTAAATTTTTTTGAAAAAGTTTTGGCATTCTGCAGGCCTCCCAAACCCTCTGCATGCAGGTTTTTTTTTGGGGGGGGGGGGTACCTGAGAGACCACCTCCTGCCGATTACCTCCCTCAGACCGATTAGATCTCACAGATTAGGTCTCCTCCGGATTCCATCTGCCAGCCAATGTCGGCTGGCGACCCCCCGGGGGAGAGCCTTCTCTGTTGCTGCTCCAGCCCTCTGGAATGATCTCCCTGTTGAGATCCGGACCCTTACTACCCTCCCGGCTTTCTGCAAAGCCACCAAGTCCTGGCTGCTCCAGCTGGCCAGGGGGGCTGTGAAATATCCAGCCCCACGGAAATTGTGAATGAGTTTTGTTTTTAAAGTGTTGTCTTTGTCTAGTTTTCTCCCTTTCCCTTGTCTATTGTGAGCCGCCCGGAGTCCTTCGGGAGTGGGCGGCATACAAGACAATTTAAAAAAAGGGGGGGGCATGCAGAACTTTGGGAGGCTTGTAGAGCGCTTCTGGGGGTGGGGGTGGGGAGCGAGCAAAAACGGCCCATTGTTCACTCGTTTTTGCCCTCCCCAGCCCCCAGGAGCACTTTGCAAGCCTCCTAAAGCCTCTGCACATCCATTTTTGCAAAGGGGTGGGGTTTCAGTAGGCCAAAAATGCTGTATTCAGTGTATAAGATGCACCCAGATTTTCACCCTCTTTTTTAATATATATAAAGTTTTTTTTTATTTTTCCATTTTCATAGCAAATAACCACATGTATACTAACACAACCAACATCATATTATATTATTAAATGTTTGCATCAATTCGTCTTACCATCAACTCCCAAAAACAATTATTGGCTCTTCTGCTCTCCATATACCGTATTTATACTTTATCCATCACTTTCTTCTCCCTCTGTCCTCCGCCTCCCTACCTCCTTTTTTCCCTCTATCATCCTTCTCTTCTCTACTTCTGCTTCCTCTCTCCTTCTCCTCTCTCCTCTTTCCACTCCTTCATTCTATCCTCCTCTTCCCCCCATCTCCTGTCCCTCTCTTCTTCCCTTACCTCTCTCATCTACTTCACACTCTTCATCTCATTTACTTGGTGTATTTCAGCCTCACCCTCTTTTGGGTGTATGTCTTATAGTCCAAAAAATACAGTATATGACTCCAACAGGGGTGAGCTGCTACGGGTTCGCTCGGGTTCGGGAGAACCTGTACCTAACATTATGGCTGGTTTGGACAACCTCCAAATCCTATCGGTGGCTGGCCCCAACCACCACGCCCCGCCCCTCCTAGGAGTGTTCATGCAGCCCATTTTGGATGCGAGGTAATGCAGGACCCATGTGGAGGCTTGGGGAGGGGGAATATGGGCCTCCTGGAGATTCTGAACAGGTCCATTTCTGGTCTCCGGAGGGTCCCTGGAGCTCAAGGGAGGCAGTTTTTGCCCTCCCAGAGGCTCAAGGAAAGCCCCCAGAGCCTGGGGAGGGCAAAAAACACCCTCCCTCCTGCCATGGTGCAGGAGGGCGACTAGGCCACGCCCTTCATGGCCATGTCCACCCACCAATGGGGCAGCAAATCCACTGCTGCAATTTTTGAAGCCCACCCTGAACTCCAAGCATAATACTTTTAAGTTAAGAGGGTATTTTAATGTCTAGAACCGGAGCAAAGTTAGGCAATGAAAAACTCCGTAAGCCTTCTGCAATAATTGAATTAAAATTCCTCTACTTCCCAATGGATCAAGTGTTAGGCTTAGCCTGTTGATTCAATGTGGTTTGGATTGGTCTCCATCCCTGAAAACAACTCCAACCCCCCTCCCCTCTCTATTAGTCTCTAAAATTAACCGATTTGCCAGGGCTAAAGTAAAAATGAGTCTTACATAGCTACCTCAGTTATTTCTCATTTGGAACAAGTTTGGGGCAAGTAATTTGTTTTCATTTCTCCTTCCCTCTGATAAATCTGTCAGAAAGCTTATCTACATTTAATCTGTCTAAGGTTTTAATAACACAATGACAGCCAAAACAGAGGTTAAGAAGATATATAGAACCATCTTGCAGAATGGGGCACATGCTGTGAGGAGCCACAGGTGTTTTCTGGACACCTTTATGGCATTTCGGGCAGCCAGAAGAATTTCATTATAAGGGAAACAAATTCAATTATATCTCACATCTCAGATTGAGGTCCTAATCTCATGTAATGATGCTCCAGTTTTTTCTTATTGTTTTCCCTCTTTGTTTAAGACAGGAATGGACAATCTGCAGCTCAGGTAACTTCTGGACACCCTCGGCTCGAGCTACTAAGTCTGAAAGCCAGTATCAATTAGTCCTTAAGACACCAGGCCAGCAACTAGGAGATGGTGAATTCTAGTCCAGTGGTTGCAGACAGTACGCCCTGATACGGGCGTATTGGAGCCTGCCCGGAGCACCAGGTACCAGGTGCTCCAGAGGGCCCACCCACCCGCCTACGCTCCTTATCTGTCCTTTAAAGCCTTTGGTGCTTCCGCACACGCGCATGGCGCATACAGCCGTACCGAGATCTGGAATCCACCACTGTTCTAGTCCCACCAGGCATAAAACCAACTGGGTGACTTTGAGCCAATCATCAAAAAATAATGCATTCTAGTTCCATTTTAAGCAGGAAAGCTGACTGGGTGACTTTGGGCCAATAACTACCGTGTTTCCCCTAAAATAAGACAGGGTCTTATTTTCTTTTGACCCCCCGAATAAGTGCTTGGTCTTATTTTCAGGGAGGTCTTATTATTTTTGAGGTGCAGGAGGTGGGGAGCATGGTCACATCATGGCTTCTGCTGTGTTGCAATATTTTGGGGGCAGGCTTATTTTGGTGCATGTGTTCAAAAGCCCGATTGGGGTTATTATCCAGGGAGGTCTTATTTTCAGGGAAACAGAGTAGGAGATTGTGAATTCCAGTCCTAGCCTAGGCATGAAAGCCAGTTGGGTAATTCTGGGCCTGCTCTTTCAACCCAGCTCATATCACAGGGGGGAGCATAGGAGAAGGGAGGAGTATTAGGTATATTCACCGCTTTGAGTTATTTATAAAAAAAATAATAAAGGCAGAGCAACACGTACAATAGCAACAGCGCAACATATACCACTTCATAGTGCTTTACTATGCTCTCTTTAAGCAGTTTACAGACTCAGCCTCTTGTCCCCAATAATCTGGGTCCTCATTTTACCCACCTCGGAAGGATGGAAGGCTGAGTCAACCTTGAGCCTGTCAGGATCGAACTGCTGGCAGTGTGCAGAGTTAGCCTGCAATACTAATCACAAGGAAGGAAGGAAGGAAGGAAGGAAGGAAGGAAGGAAAATAGCACTTAGACAAATATACCATTGCACAGTGTCTTACAGAGTCAGCCTATTGCCCCCAACAATCTGGGTCCTCATTTTACCCACCTCGGAAGGATGGAAGGCTGAGTCAACCTTGAGCCTGTCAGGATCGAACTGCTGGCAGTGTGCAGAGTTAGCCTGCAGTACTAATCACTAGGAAGGAAGGAAGGAAGGAAGGAAGGAAGGAAGGAAGGAAGGAAGGAAGGAAAATAGCACTTAGACAAATATACCATTGCACAGTGTCTTACAGAGTCAGCCTATTGCCCCCAACAATCTGGGTCCTCATTTTACCCACCTCGGAAGGATGGAAGGCTGAGTCAACCTTGAGCCTGTAAGGATCGAACTGCTGGCAGTGTGCAGAGTTAGCCTGCAGTACTAATCACTAGGAAGGAAGGAAGGAAGGAAGGAAGGAAGGAAGGAAGGAAGGAAGGAAGGAAGGAAGGAAGGAAGGAAGGAAAATAGCACTTAGACAAATATACCATTGCACAGTGTTTTACAGAGTCAGCCTATTGCCCCCAACAATCTGGGTCCTCATTTTACCCACCTCGGAAGGATGGAAGGCTGAGTCAACCTTGAACCTGTCAGGATTGAACTGCTGGCAGTGTGCAGAGTTAAAAGGAAGGAAGGAAGGAAGGAAGGAAGGACGGAAGGAAGGAAAATAGCACTTAGACCTATATACCATTGCACAGTGTCGTACAGAGTCAGCCTCTTGCCCCCAACAATCTGGGTCCTCATTTTACTGACCTCGCAAGGATGGAAGGCTGAGTCAGTCCTGACCTGCTTAGAATCGAACTCCTGGATTGAGTAATGAGTTAGCCTTCAGTACTACATTCTAACATACTGCATTCTAACCACTGCACCACCATGTACAAACATGCAAAGAAATAATAGTTGTTTTCTAGTATAGCGTCAACGGAGTCTTAGCTTATTCATTCATTCTTGTTAATGACACATCACAGCTTTGACAAGCTACTGGAAGAGCAAAATCAACTGCTGGCCTCCTTGAATGAATACAAAAATATATCTGACCATCACTTTGGATGAAAGAAATGAAAGCAGTCTTTCTTATGGGACCATTACTATGAAAATGACACCAATGGGGCAGAGTTGCCAGAGATGAGAGTGAATCATTTAACTCACAGCTGATCCAAAAGTGTGGTCCTCCTATGACACTTGATCGCAGCCACCTCCATCAACATCTGGATGCCGGTTGTGTAAGTTGGTTTAACGGGATGTTGTTGGCTGCTGCTTGAGAGAAAAATGGCAAAATTCACCATTAGGAGAATATCTTCATTATTAAACTAATTCAAAGATCAGAACAAGCGTTTAAAGATTTTTAGATGTCTTTTAGATTTCTTAATGAGAAATATGAAGACATGAAGACATCATCTCCCCCTTCTTCCTCTTCTTCTTCTTCTTCTTCTTCTTCTTCTTCTTCTTCTTCTCCTCCTCCTCCTCCTCCTCCTCCTCCTCCTCCTCCTCCTCCTCCTCCTCTCTCTCTCTCTCTGAGAGAGAGAGAGAGAGAGAGAGAGAGAGAGAGAGAGAGAGAGAGAGAGAGAGAGAAAGGGAACAACAACCAAAGAAAGATGAATAATACTGAGATCCTAAAATCTCCATGGTCTTCTAGTTTAAGTTGACTTTATTGTCATTGCACCTCGGACAACAAAATTAAATGCCATCTTCAGTGTACATTATACATAAAAAATAAATAAATCCTTCACATTCTATATGCTAAGTCTTTCCTTGCCCAGCACCTCATTTGGAAAATATTTACATGACCGTTTTCCAAGCTAGATAAGGTCTGTAGTCATAAATATTCCTTTGAAAGACTGTTTGCCAGGCTTTTGCTGAATGTGAATGAGAGGAAATCACATTTGTTTAATAAAAGGGGTTTTGTCAGGACCAGGACTCTGCTTCCTGCTTTTTGGGGAAGCCTAGGTTAGAAAACCTACCTTCACAAGGAGTAATAAATTATACAAATGACTGAAATTCCTGGCCAATTGTAACGTCAAAGCCAAATTAGCACCATCTTGTCCTTTCGACTAAAAACGGGCAGCAAAAAATAAGAAAAACCTTCAGTTCCTCTGACAAGTCTAAAACCAAGCTAGAAATGTTTCCTGACAGTTTAAAAACACATAGATATGTTAATTCAAATTTCAAAATCTGCTTTGACAAGCATATTGCGCACCACAAAACTGGTTTATTCTTAAACTGTCTCAGAAACAAGACATAATGGTAAGCTTTGTTTGGTTTAGTTGGTTTTTTCTTAAAAAAATAAAAACTACTGTAAACGTGTTGAAATGGACAGATTTGTATGTTTCTCATGTATTGTTTTTCTTCTGTATCTTTTGATTTCTCCGAAATGAGTCATGCCAACCCTCCCCCCCCCGCGTTTTGTCTAACCCACAATTTGGAAATTCCAGAAACAATACTACATGCTTCTCCGAAGTTTGCTATTTTTCCTAGAGAGGAAGAGCGAAAATGTGTTTCTGAGAAACATTTCAAAACACTCCAAAATACCACATTACCAGAGGTATACCAAAATTCTGGCTTGCATCCGGAAATTGTGGGCAATCCATCACTGAAGGTTTTGGAATAGAATAGAATAACAGAGTTGGAAGGTACCTTTGAGGTCTTCTAGTCCAACCCCCTGCTTAGGTAGGAAACCCTACACACTTCAGACAAATGGGTATCCAACATCTTCTTAAAAACTTCCAGTGTTGGAGCATTCCCAACTTCTGGAGGCAAGTTGTTCCACTGATTAATTATTCTGTCAGGAAATGTCTCCTTAGTTTTAAGTTGCTTCTCTCCTTGATTAGTTTCCACCCATTGCTTCTTGTTCTGCCCTCAGGTGCCTTGGAGAATAGTTTGACTCCCTCTTCTTTGTGGCATCCCCTGAGATATTGGAAGACTGCTATCATGTCTCCCCTAGTTTAGTTTTCATTAAACTAGACATACCCAGTTCCTGCAACCGTTCTTCATATGTTTTAGCCTCCAGTTCCCTAATCATCTTTGTTGCTCTTCTCTGCACTCTTTCTAGAGTCTCCACATCTTTTCTACACCATGGCGACCAAAACTGGATGCAGAATTCCAAGTGTGGCCTTACCAAGACATTATAAAGTGGTATTAACACTTCACGTGATCTTGATTCTATCCCTCTGTTTATGCAGCCTAGAACCGTGTTGGCTTTTTTGGCAGCTGCTGCACACAGCTGGCTCCTATTTAAATGGTTGTCCACTAGGACTCCAAGATCCCTCTCACAGTTACTACTATTGAGCAAGGTACCACCTATACTGTACATATGAATTTTGTTTTTCTTGCCTAAATGTAGAATATTTTCAAGAAGAAACTGGACAGCCATTTGTCTGGAATGATACAGGGTCTTCTGCTTGGACTTAAAAACTTCCAAGGTCCCCTCTAGTCATATTATTCTAGAGTGTTGTATATTAACCTGCATTCACTTGAACTGCCGGGACTCCTGATTTCCTGTACTTTACATCCCAACAATATAAAAAAGGTCTATGCAAGAGATAATCATCTCATGAGACCAGACATCTAAAACAGCTTCAGATATAAAGACTCTTAAAGACTCTGTGACAGACCTGAAATCATTCATATATCTTAGCTCTCAGTAGTCTTATCCCTTGTACTAATGCCTACCATCTGCCTAATTTAGCCCACTGAATATAAATAGGCTAACATATGCTACGCATATCTTTGGTTATTACAGCCACTGTGTAAAACAAATGGAAATCATCCAGGCAAGTCTTCAATGATATTTGAAGAAGGGTTCTTTCCCCCCACTTTTGGCGGTCTTAAGATTTTAGATGATGTTTGAGGCTATGTATGTAAGTATGTATGTATGTATGTATGTATGTATGTATGTATGTATGTATGTATGTATGTATAGATGTAGATGTAGATATATAGATATAGATATAGATATAGATATAGATATAGATATAGATAGATATAGATATAGATATAGAGATAGAGATAGAGATAGAGATAGAGATAGAGATATAGAGATAGAGATATAGATATACCACTCCGTAATCATGAAATCTCCAGAACTGTAAAGCCTACAAACTTGAAATTTGTCACGTATGTTCCTCTTGGCTTCTAGGTGCTCGCTAAGAAAGGAATTTCCAAAATGACCATCAGATCATTAGTATTTCTTATACCATAATTGACACGCTCTGATGCTAAGGAGTTCTACTCCCCCTCCCCACCTGAAAAGAACTCTGTTCCAACTGCCAGTGGCCTCACATTCCGTTACCTCAGTTCAAACTGGCAGATGCTCCACTCCTTCACTCAGGAGCGGTCTGGGGCTCCTTACAGTACTATACAATACTTGTTACTCTTCTCTGCACTCTTTCTAGAGTCTCCGCATCTTTTTTGCATCATGGTGACCAAAACTGGATGCAGTATTCCAAGTGTGGCCTTACTAAGGCCTTATAAAGTGGTCTTAACACTTCACGTGATCTTAATTCTCTCCCTCTGTTTATGCAGCCTAGAACTGCGTGGGCTTTTTTGGTTTCCTCATCACACCTAATTTCATAGAATCATAGAGCTGGAAGGGACTTTGGAGGTCTTCTAGTCCAAACCCCTGCACAAGGTCCTTGTTCTACCTCAGACAAATGGCTGTCCAATCTTTTTCTTGAAAACTTCCTGTGCTGAACATCTACAACTCCAGAAGGCCAGCTGTTCCACTGACTAATTGTCTTCACTGTCAGGAAATTTCTCCTAAATTCCAGGTTGGATCTCCCTCTGACCAGCTTTCATCTATTGCTAATTCAATCTCAGTCATAACCCTTTAAAGGTTAAGAACCTGAATGGAAAATAGGGTGGGGGCAAGGTGGGGGGTACAAATCAACTAATAACCACTTTAAGGAAACAGGCTAGACTCGATGCCATGACGCTAGGCCAGGTAAATGGCACCGGCTGCTACCTCTTGTTCAATTTAGACTTTCTATCAAATTGAAATAGAGTTTAGCTGATTGGGCAAAGCACATTCCAGGCCAACTAAAGCTCAAATCAATTCCATTTCAGGCTAGTTCTAATAATGGCTGTTTGACAGTCTGGAAGGTTTTATTTTGATGTGTATCAATGGATGGCAGACATGCCTAAGGGAAAGGTTCCCCTGGCATAAATGTGCTAGTCGTTCCTGACTCTAGGGGGCGGTGCTCATCTCCATTTCAAAGCCGAAGAGCCAGCGCTGTCCAAAGACATCTCCGTGGTCATGTGGCCGGCATGACTAAACACCGAAGGCGCATGGGACGCTGTTACCTTCCCACCAAAGGTGGTTCCTATTTTTCTACTTGCATTTTTACATGCTTTTGAACTGCTAGGTTGACAGAAGCTGGGACAAGTAACGGGAGCTCACTCCATTACGCAGCGCTAGGGATTCGAACTGCTGAACTGCCAACCTTTCTAATCGAGAAGCTCAGCGTCTTAGCCACTGAGCCACCTTATAGACATCCCTAGCATCTGCAAAAAACCAAAAAACAGAGGCTGCGTTAATAAACTTGGGAATGTGCTCATTTCCTTTAAGAAGCTGGGATGATCGGCCAATTAGCCGAACTTCTTGAATTTACCTGGTTCCTTGATTATCACATTTCAAAGCAATTAAGCTGGTTTTGTGGGATAAACGAGAGAGCGCAACTTAGCTTAGTGGCTTTTTGATATCGAACGAAGGGGGCTGCAATTTTCGGGAAAGAAAATGCAGATAAGTGGCTGGCTTGTTATCAAAGGGAAGAATGTTTCTCAACTCTCCAACTTGTTATTTTTTTTCTTTTTTCTTTTTCTTTTTGGAGGCGGGTATCTGATGGAAAGCATTAAGAACATATGGAAAGATAAAGCCTACAATTGCAATTTTAAATTGCCAAGGCCGCCTTCCCCAGGGTTGATTTATTGATATATCATTAGAGGCATTTTAATAAGCCCGGCTGTGGTTTTACAAGATCCCAACAATGGCAGTTTTACCCT
The DNA here is from genome assembly GCF_009769535.1 of Thamnophis elegans. Classification (NCBI taxonomy): domain Eukaryota; kingdom Metazoa; phylum Chordata; class Lepidosauria; order Squamata; family Natricidae; genus Thamnophis; species Thamnophis elegans. The sequence goes on along the minus strand of NC_045556.1, from coordinate 9,404,710 downwards.
CATTTGGCTCTGCATTTTGAACATGGCAGGATGTATACGGTGTTTCCTCGAAAATAAGACAGGTATTTTCTTTTGACCCCCGAAATAACCGCTTGGCCTTATTTTCAGGGAGGTCTTGTTACTTTTGAGGTGCAGGAGGTGCGAGCGTGGTCACTCCACGGCGGCTGCTGTGTTGCAATATTTTTGGGACGGGCTTATTTTTGGGGGAGAGCTTATTTTAGCGTATGCACTCAAAAGCTCGATTGGGCTTATTGTCCGGGGAGGTCTTATTTTCAGGGAAAAATTTAGGTGAAGGGATGGGTTCCGGCTTCTGTTACTTCTGGTCAGAGGTGGGTTCCTACCAGTTCGCACCTATTCGGTAGAAGCGGTTCGTCAAATCTACCGAACCAGTTAGAAGAGGTTCCACCAGTGGACCCAGAAAGCAGGCCACACCTACAGAAGAGGTTCCAAAATTTTTTGAAACCCACCACTGGCAACTTGACAGCTTTAAGACTTGCATGCTTCAATGCCAGAGTTTCTGAATAGCTACTTGGACTGACCTAAGTACTAATTCATAATTTCATATCTGGTCACATGGGCGGCAAGCCACTCCCACAAAGGAGGCCACACCCACAGAGTAGGTTCCAACAATTTTTGAAACCCACCACTGGACTGTTCATCTCCGTTTCAAAGCTGAAGAGTTAGCACTGTCCGAAGACGTCTCCATGGGCATGTGGCCAGCATGACTAAACACTGAAGGCGCACGGAACGCTGTTACCTTCCCACCAAAGGTGGTTCCTATTTTTCTACTTGCATTTTGACGTGCTTTCAAATTGATAGGTTGGCAGTAGCTGGGACAAGTAACGGGAGCTCACTCCGTTACGCGGCGCTAGGGATTCAAACCGCCAAACTGCCGGCCAATCTGATCAACAACCTCAGCGTCTTAGCCACTGAGCTACCGTGTCCCTTTCTGAAGACATACATTACACAACTCTAAACCCAGTTTACCATTTGTAATGACAGTCAGATGGGAAAAACAGCCTGTAATGCTTACAGACGTGCAACTGATTTGCAATGTCAACCACTATAAACCCAACAGATAAGAACGAGAGAGGAAACAGCCGTGTTTTACAGCAACGTGGACTCTTTTAAGCTTGGCAAATTTGACAAAAGGCAAAGCAGGAATTCCACGCTGCTTAACCTCTCTCCAGATGGTGAAAACTGGTCGTATTGATTCGTCGTGAACCCAGGCAAGCAATTTACAGTTTATTTTACTTATTTATTAGAGCTATTTGGCCGCCAAGTCGGAAAGAGTCAAGACGGCGGGATTTTGCGGTCTGCAATGAATTTCAGCTGGGCTGAATCCGTTCCAACCGTTAGGAAGCCCGTGGTAGAAAATCACACAGATTTATTCTCTAATGAAATGGGTCGGATGCAACATTAAGAGCCCCTTTGCAACACCCAGGGAAATGCAATGGGTTTAGATCAAACCACCTTTTGTTCTTAATTGATAAGATACAGATACAGATTAAGAGAGTTGGAAAGGACCTTATAGGTCATCTGGTCCAATCCCCGCCACCCGCTCAAGCAGGAGACCATACACCATTTCTGACAAATTGCAGTCCCATCTGTTCTTGAAAGCCTCCAGGGATGAAGCTCCCACAACTTCTGAAGGCAATTTCTGTTCCATTGGATTATTGTTCTCATTGTCGGAAAGTTCATCTTTGTTTCTAGGTTGAATCTCTCCTTGGTCAGTTTCCATCCATTAATCCTTGTTTGGCGTTCAGGTGCTTTGGAAAATAGCTTGACCCCCTCCTCTCTGTGGCAGCCCCTCAAATATTGGAAGACTGCTCTCATTTCTCCCCTGGTCCTTCTCTTCACTAGACTAGCCATGCCCAGTTCCTGCAACCGTTCATCGTATGTTTTAGCCTTCAGTCCCCTCATCGGCCAAAAGAGCCAATGCAATGCAATCCTAAACTGCATTAACAGAGGGATACGATCAAGATCAAGTGAGGTACTAATACCACTCTATAAAGCCTTAGTAAAACCACACCTAGCGTACTGCATCCAGTTTTGGCCACCACACTATAAAAATGATGTCGAGATTCTAGAAAGCGTGCAGAGAAGAGCAACCAAGAGGATGAGGGGACTGGAGGCTAAAACATACGATGAACGGTTGCAGGAACTGAACATGGCTAGTCTAGTGAAGAGAAGGACCAGGGGAGACATGCTAGCAGTCATCCAATATTTGAGGGGCTGCCACAGAGAGGAAGAGGTCAAGCTATTTTCCAAAGCACCTAAAGGCCAGACAAGGAATAATGGATGGAAACTGAACAAGGAGAGATTCAGCCTAGAAGTAAAGAGGAATTTTCTGACAGTGAGAGCAATCAACCGATGTAACAGAAGTTCCCTTTGGAAATTGTGGGAGCTTCATCACTGGAGGCTTTCCAGAAGAGACTGGACTGCCATCTGTCAAAAATGCTGTAGGGTCTCCTGCTTGGGTGAGGGGTTGGACTGGATAGCCTACAAGGTCCCTTCCAACTCTGTAAATCTGTTAAATAGCCCAGAATCTAACATTTCTCAGTTAGAACTCAGATTTTCTTAGCTTCTCTTTCTGAATTGAAAATATGGAGATAATAAAACCGACCACATTGGCAGATGTGTCTGTTGCAGAGGCTGCTCTGAACACTTTCAGAAGACAATATAAATTCTAATTATTGTTTGCATTTCTTTATTATCTTTTTATCCTTCCTGTTCTCCAAGGAACTCCATGGTGCATGCATGCCTCCCATACCAGGTTACTCCATGAATTCTAAAATCAGGGAAGGATTTGATCCTCCAACTACTGGACCAGCGTGTCCTCCATCTATGACCAAAGTTTCAAGAAACAATTTCAAGAAATAGTGGGGAAAGAAAAAAATACCAACAAGGCACTGATAATGTTACTTAGTTTGGGTAATGAAACATCTGCAAGGAAACAACCAAGCTCAGAAGCACCAAGGACCCCTTCATTTCAACCCTGAGCTATGAATAGTCTCCTTTCTTGAATACCAAAAGATATAAAAGGTGGACAGAATCTAAAAAATTAGAGATGACTGAAATGCGTTAGATAGATGATGGATGGATGGATGAATGGATGGATGGATGGATGGATGGTGGGAGAGAGAGAGAGATGGACAGATGGATAGACAGATAGACAGACGGACGGATGGATGGATGGATGGCGGGAGAGAGAGAGACAGAGACAGAGACAGAGAGAGATGGACAGACGGATAGACAGACAGACGGATGGATGGATGGTGGGAACACCTGCACTGTACTAGACCTTCCCAAGGCCAGATGGGAGATCCCAGATAAAGTGATGGAGGGCTAAGATCCTGTGGGACGTCCAGATCCAAATGGATAGGCAGGTACTAGTCAATGAATCAGATACCTTAGTAGTAGACAAGGACCAGAAGACAGTGGTGCTCATGGATGTAGTGATGCCACATGACAGCAACATCAGGAAGGAGGAGAATGAGAAGCTGGAGAAATACCATGGCCTCCAGAGAGGATGTGAAAAGTGAAGGCCAATGTGGAACACTAATGCCAACATCACCTCTCTCTCTCTCTTTCTCCCTCCCTCCCTCTCTCTCACACACACACTACGAGTGATGGAGAACACTCTTCATTTTGATCATGTGACATTTCAGATGCCCTCTCAGGCTCTAAGCTTATTCATTATTTTTTTTTAAATGAGCATTTTTTATTATTAGTGCATGGAAAACTTTGCTATCTGGAATGTATCTGCATACAAGCTTCAAAAGAAAGAAAGAAAAACTACAGAATATCTGCAGTTGTCCATATGGTTTCCTTCATTTGGGACAAGGTTTTACATTTTGCATGAACTAAACATTTTCCTTGGTATAATTAATTGCTTCTCCATATGATTTTTCCCAGACACTCATTTTTCTCCTTCTTCTTCTCCTTCTTCTATCTTTAATGCTTGCTGTAATACCTCTTACTAAGTAAATCCTCCTCAATCAGTTACTTCCTCTAGCCTACTAATGGTGCCTACTGTTTTTAAACAAGTACACTTGCATAAATCCAGTTGGCTACCTAGTCTGTCTGAAAATCTTTCAACACCTGAAGAACATTTTTATAAGAAATCACCCTGGATTGGACCTCTTACTCTCTCCAAAAGACCACACAGCCAACAAATAGAATAACAGTGTTGGAACAGACCTTGGAGGTCTTCTAGTCCAACCCCCTATACCAGTGGTTCCCAAACTTGGCAAATTTAAGAGCTGGCTGGAGAATTCTGGGAGTTGAAGTCCACAAGTCTTAAAGTTGCCAAGTTTGGGAACCACTGCCCTATACCAGTGGTTTTTAACCTTTTCTTTTTTTACTGAAAGTTTTAAAGAGTTTTACAAATATATACCTTCCCTCCCACCCCACATCCCCTCCCTCCCTCCTCCCCGCCCCAACCTCCCAGAGCAAATACAGGGTATAAACATTTAACAACCATATACTAAAATAAACTAGCTTTAGCATCATCCCTTGCTTGTACTTTAACTCCCCCTTTGCAAAGCTAACTTTAGATAAGTTGTAACATTCCTTGCTCAATCATTCATAAGCTATCTGGAGTTTCTTAGTCTCATATTTATTTTGAATGTGATCAATCCATCTTCTCCCTTCCAGCTTGTATTTCTCATTTGAGTGGTCCTTAAGATATGCTGATATTTTAGCCATCTCTGCTAAGTTTGTTACTTTTAATGTCCATTCTTGAATAGTAGGCAATTCTTCCTTCTTCCAGTACTGCGCCACCAACAGTCTTGCTGCCGTTATTAAGTTCAGAATCAAATTAGTCTCTATAACTGTACAGTCTGTAATTATACCTAACAAGAATAACTGAGGAGTAAACTTTATCCTCTTTTAAAAAATATTTTGCATAATCCACCATATTTTTACCACTACAAGATAAAGGTTCCCATTGCACATATGTGCTAGTTGTTCCTGACTCTAGGGGGCAGTGCTCATCTCTATTTCAAAGAACCAGCACTGTCCAAAAACATCTCCATGGTCATGTGGTCAGCATGACTAAACACCAAAGGTGCACGGAACACTGTTACCTTCCCACCAAAGGTGGTTCCTATTTTTTCTACTTGCATTTTTACTCACTTTTGAACTGCTAGGTTGGCAGAAACTGGGACAAGTAACGGGAGCTCACTCCATTACGCGACGCTGGGGATTCAAACAGCCGAACTGCCGATCTTTCTGATCGACAAGCTCAGCGTCTTAGCCACTGAGCCATCACATTCTTTACCATAGACTACCTTTAAATACAGTTTGTGGCAATGGAACCCCCCAAGACTTCAAGATTTCAATCAGACCATTTCTTCAAGCCTTCACAGACCCCTGTGACTATATCATGGGACTTCAGAAGTCCACGGATCACAAGTTGAGAACTATTGCCCTATACTATTTCAGACAAATAGTTGTCTTAAAAACCTCCAGTGTTGGAGTATCAACAACTTCTGAAGACAAGCCATTCCATTGGTTCATTGTTCTCACTGTCAGGAAATTTCTCCTCAGTTCTAGGTTGTTTCTCTCCTTGATGAGTTTCCACCCATTGCTTCTTGTTTTGCCCTCAGGTGCCTTGGAGAATAGTTCGGCTCCCTCTTCTTTGTGGCAACCCCTGAGATATTGGAAGACTGCTATCATGTCTCCCCTAGTCCTTCTTTCTATTAAACTAGACATACCCAGTTCCTGCAACCTTTCTTCATATGTTCATATGATATGTTTATTTCGGAAGAAATCTTTGTCTGGTAACACAAGCATTTGGAGGTCTTTCTAGTGAAAGAAACTTTAATTATTGCTTTACACTGAAAAGTTTTCAAATCCAACTCTTACCAGGGAGAAAAATCAATATTGGCCTTCTCAGTGACGGTGTGGGGACCGCTTATACAGGCACGTAGACATACACATAGTTATATACACACAATGGTATTCCATCTTTCAGAGTTACATTTAGAATTCTATTAATGTATTATTCGAAGAATGTCATACATTTCTGGGAGCACAGGCTGAATTAATTTTTAGAAATCTCATTTTCTCTCTCCCTCAATTCATTTCATCCCTTTTGTCCTTCCAGGTTTTGGAATTCTATCTTAGGAACTTAGATAGAACTTACAAAATAGATTTTTTTTCCTTCCTTCTGATAGTCTTTTTTTTTTATTAGGAAAACATTGCTTCTTCTTCTTCTTCCCTCGTGGTTTTAATGGGGATAAAATCAAATCTGCTACCACCATATTCCTAGCATATCTATAAAAACAGATCTGATTGGGGTCTGTCAAGGGGATGAGCTGAGCTGACTGAATATTTTGATATCCCAATGTGCTGCATTATTTTACCTTATTTTATTTCACATGGTCATCAGACTAACAAATTAACCTAAACTAAACTAAGCTAGGCTAAACCAAGCTAAGCTAAACTAAGCTAAGCTAAAATAAAATAAGCTAAACTAGGCTAAACTAAGCTAAACTAAGCTAGGCTAAACTAAGCTAAGATAAAATAAGCTAAACTAGGCTAAAATAAGCTAAACTAGGCTAAACTAAGCTAGGCTAAACTAAGCCAAACTAAGATAAGATAAAATAAGCTAAACTAGGCTAAAATAAACTAAACTAGGCTAAACTAAGCTAGGCTAAACTAAGCTAAACTAAGATAAGATAAAATAAGCTAAACTAGGCTAAACTAAGCTAAACCAAGCTAGGCTAAACTAAGATAAAATAAAATAAGCTAAACTAGGCTAAATTAAACTAAACTAAGCTAGGCTAAACTAAGTTAAACTAAGCTAGGCTAAACTAAGTTAAACTAAGCTAAGATAAGCTAAACTAAGATAAGATAAACTAAGATAAGATAAACTAAGATAAGATAAAATAAGTTAAACTAGGCTAAACTAAGCTAGGCTAAACTAAGCTAAACTAAGATAAAATAAGCTAAAATAAGCTAAGCTAAGCTAAGCTAAGCTAAGCTAAGCTAAGCTAAGCTAAGCTAAGCTAAGCTAAGCTAAGCTAAGATAAGATAAGATAAGATAAGATAAGATAAGATGATAAGATAAGATAAGCTAAACTAGGCTAAACTAAGCTAAGCTCAGCTAAACTAAGCTAAGATAAAAGAAGCTAAACTAAGCTAAACTAAGCTAAAATAACATCTCAGCTCAACCCAACCCAACCCAAGCCAATTCAACTCAACCCATTTCAGGTATTCCCAAATCAATTATTTTGCAAACTAAACCAGTCACCTCTTACTTAGCCTAAGTTATTACACCAATTAACATTGAACATTCTTCAAGACGTGCAGTGCTAGTCCTTTGATGGCAAAAAAATGAATACATCAGGAATCTGGTAGCACCTTTTCCAACTAACAACTTTTTAAAAGAAACATTCATCACGGGGAGAAAGTCCACACCTTTTCTCAAAACCAAACCAACACATGTCAGCCCCAGCTCAACTTGACTTAGTGCAGCAATTAAGCTGCAGAAGAGAAACATTTTTCATGCCGAATCAAGTCCCATGAATTGAACTTAATACCTTAAAGTGTTTCTCTCCTGGGGGAAAAAAAAATGATGTAAGAGATCTGTTTATTTCTTATAGAACTTGTGTTTGTTTTTTTTCTTTACATTTTTGGCAAAACTAGATTAAAAGAAATTGATTTCAGGTCCAAGTGGAACTTACTGTGTGGATGGTATCGATTTTTGCACCCAAAAAGAAATGTATGCCTTTTACATGCATTGAATTAAAACCATATTTAAGCGAACACCGAAACATATGCACGCTTGTATGTGGCTGTTTATTAAAGCCAGCCTAGAATTTTTCAGGGTCACCCTAACAGTCTAATCTTTTTTTTTTTTGCACTCCTCACGTTATACAGCACATATTTTGAAAACAAAATTAGCCAACCTATCATTTGAGGAATATTCCAGTGATAACAGCCAAGTGCAACAATATGCTGTGTTATGTTTTTGCATTTTTCCCCCTTGGTCTTGAATATCTGCCAGCTGTACCCATGCCTAATGTAATTGCTCACTGTTTTAAAAGGACAATTAAGACATTTATTTATTCTTAAAACACCCAGATCTACTGCCAATGTACACATTGTGCAAGCTGGAGGAAGAAGGCTAAAAGCAAAATTGTTCATATTCAAACAACTACCAGCAACCACTGGCTAAGTGCAACTCCCAGGCTTCTCCGAGTTAAAAGTAAAGGTTCCCCTTGCACATATGTGCTAGTCGTTCCCGACTCTAGGGGGCGGTGCTCAGCCGAGGTGGCGCAGTGGTTAAATGCAGCACTGCAGGCTACTTCAGCTGACTGCAGTTCGGCTGTTCAGCTGTTCAATTCTCACCGGCTCAGGGTTGACTCAGCTTTCCATCCTTCCAAGGTGGGTAAAATGAGGACCTGGATTGTTGTTGGGGGCAATATGCTGACTCTGTAAACCGCTTAGAGAGGGCTGAAAGCCCTATGAAGTGATATATAAGTCTAACTGCTATTGCTATTGCTATGTCAGTTTCAAATCCGAAGAGCCAGCGCTCTCTGAAGACATCTCCATGGTCATGTGGCCGGCATGACTAAATGCCAAAGGCGCAAGGAACGCTGTTACCTTCCCACCAAAGGTGTTCCCTATTTTTTCTACTTGCATTTTTAACATGCGTTCAAACTGCTAGGTTGGCAGAAGCTGGGACAAGTCACGGGAGCTCAATCTGTTATGTGGCGCTCGGGATTTGAACCGCCAAACTGCCAACCTTTCTGATTGAAAAGCTCAGCGTCTTAGCCACTGAGCCACCGCGTCCCTCTTTCTCCACATTAGGCCTTAAGTAATTTCTATGCAGCCCTTCTGAATTTACCTATGGGCCTAACTTGAAGAAGCTCAAGATCACGTGAAGTGTTAATATCACTTTATAATGCCTTGGTAAGGCCACACTTGGAATACTGCATCCAGTTTTGGTCACAAGGATGTAAAAAAAAGGTGTGGAGACTCTAGAAAGAGTGCAGAGAAGAGCAATAAAAATGATTAGGGGACTGGAGGCTAAAACATATGAAGAACGGTTGCTGGAAATGGGTATGTCTAGTTTAATGAAAAGAAGGACTGGGGAGACATGATAGCAGTCTTCCAATATCTCAGGGGTTGCCACAAAGAAGAGGGTGTCAAACTATTCTCCAAAGCACCAGAGGGCAGGACAAGAAGCAATGGATGGAAACTAATCAAGGAGAGAAGCAACTTAGAACTAAGGAGAAATTTCCTGACAGTTAGAACAATTAATCAGTGGAGCAACTTGCCTCCAGAAGTTGTCAATGCTCCAACACTGGGAGTATTTAAGAAGATGTTGGATGTATACAAGGAAAACCAGTACAAAATGTTTTATAGATGGCACCTGGCACCAACTAGGTTAGCTAAAATCTTAACAAATACCTCCCCAAAATGTTGGAATTGCGAATCAATACACAGAACATATTACCATTTATGATGGACTTGTGAGGAGGCTAATTTTTTTGGGAAAAGGATCTAAAATTGGCTGGAGGCAATAACAGGGGTTAAAATAGAATGGAAACCTGAAGGTTTTTTTATTAGAAACAATGTCTGTGAAATACAAAAAAGAAATCCAGTATTTAATACTACATATAATTACGGCCGCAAGGATTGCCTTTGCCCAGACATGGAAAAACAAATTAACTCCAAGCAAAGATGAAATAATAAGAAAGGTTATGGATTGTGCTGAAATGGACAAACTAACTAAAGAAATCCAGGGAAAAGAAGAATCAGAATTTTACCAGATATAAGATAAATGGTATAGGTGGATGGAGGAAAGAAACAAGAATCAATGAAGGAATATAACAAAACTCAAAAAAATAATAGTTATGAGTAAAATAAGAGAGTTAAGAATGGTGAAATCCAAATGAAATACAATAGAAGGGGAAATAATATAAGGTGAGCGGTATTGATTGATAATTGCTATTAGAAAAAACAGGAAGCTCCTGTTCGTATTGTATTGTGTATATGTGGTGTACGTCTAGGTTTTGTGTGTGTGTATTTTACATGTTTGTTAATAAAAAAAAGATGTTGGATAACCATTTGTCTGAAGTGGTGTAGGGTTTCCTGCCTAAGCAGGGGGTTGGAATAGAAGACCTCCAGGGTCTCTTTCAACTCTGTTCTATTCTATTAAGCAACTCGGTTATTCTGAAATTGCGGATGGCTCAAATTGGGAATTTCTTTGCTTTTTCTTGAAGAGGTTTAGCTTCTCATCCAAGAAGCGAAATGTTTTCTTGACAACTTGAGAAGCAAAACGTCTTCGAGAAGAGAAACATAGGAAGTCCAATTGCCTTTGGAACAATCATGGCCTGGATAACCAAGAAACTCCACAGATGCTAATTGGAAGCTTCCCAATTAAGCGGTAAGCGATAAAAACAATGGAATGTGGTGAGGTACAAAACTTATTTAGCAATTGCAATAAGAAAAAAAAAACATCCAATTTTAACTTCTTTAATGTTACGGCCCCATTTCCCCCCCCCCTCTGTTTATTCCCATTTGCTAACTCTTCGGGGATCTAATCATATCCCAATCAATTACAGAATTATTTTTCCCCTGAGGATAATCAGAACCGAGGTTCATACTCAGTTCTCCAGCTAGGAACATGTTTTTGTGTGTAAGGTTTCACCATAGTCCATATCAAATGTTATTTCTACTCAAAATTCTCTGGCAGCTCATAAGTGGTTAGAAAGCCTCTGGTTTTTTTTTAAATTATTATTATCATTAAATTAATATGGATTTTTACATGTCATTATCCTTCCAGAGTTACTTTTCAAAAATGGATCTTGGTTGTAGATTTTGTTAGTTAATTTGTATTAGTTTTATGTTTCTACTTGCTTATTATTGCATTGCATTATTGTAGTTTTTAAATTTTTGGTAGAGCCATGCAGTTGAGACGAGGGGCTATATAAGTATATTATATAAAGAGTGCAGAGAAAAGCAATCAAGATGATTAGGGGACTGGAGGCTAAAGCATACGAAGAACGGTTGCAGGAACTGGGTATGTCTAGTTTAATGAAAAGAAGGACTAGGAGAGACATGATAGCAGTCTTCTAATATCTCAGGGGTTGCCACAAAGAAGAGGGAGTCAAGCTATTCTCCAAAGCACCTGAGGGCAGAACAAGAAGCAATGGGTGGAAACTCATCAAGGAGAGAAGCAACTAAGGAGAAATTTCCTGATAGTTAGAATTAATCAGTGGAACAACTTGCCTCCAGAAGTTATGAATGCTCCAACACTGGAAGTCTTTAAGAAGATGTTGGATAGCCATTTGTCTGAAGTGGTGTAGGGTTTCCTGCCTAGGCAGGGGGTTGGACTAGAAGACCTCCAAGGTCCCTTCCAACTCTGTTATTCTATTCTAAATCAAAAAAGAATCCCCCCTCCAAATAGACGTATAAATAAGCAGTGGTATTCATTGTGCCATGAAGAATAATTAATGAATTGAAATAATTAATGCTATTAATTGATAAATTAATGAATCAATATACTCCCCCCCCATTCCACCTTTTAAGGTGCTACACAGATCAGAATTATTAGTTCAGAAAAATAAGTCTCAACGGTAAACTGTATTTCCTATCACCTTTTTTTTTTTTTTTTGCAGGCATTTCTTCTTTTTTACCTCCAAAAATTAATTTGGAACTGTGAAGATCTCATGCTAGGTGTTAAGAAACCCAAAGAAAAAGCTGCCTGCAGAATCTATTTGGAGTAACACATTTCATGCCAATATTCATTTGTGCTGGTTTTGAAAGGTCTGTGTAAGAGAACTGGCTTCGATCAAGGGTAGGTTCATGATTCTTCACTGCTTTGACAGCCTCTACATTCATCCCAGATGTTCGAAATATTCCAGCTGCTTCTCAAAGTGAGTGTGTAGCCGATGGAAGTGGAACAAAACCTCACAGTCTTCTAGAGACATCATTCAAAAGACATCTCACTTTGGTGCTCGGTGGCGACGAGTGTCTGTTTTATGAGCATTGGTAAATAGTAGTAGCAATAGTAGCATTACTATTAGTTTACTACTAGTAGTAAAAACTGGTAATAGTAGTTGTGAAGCCAAGGGCTGTATGATGTGAACATAGAACATAGAGTATCAGAGATGGAAGGGACCTTGGAGGGCTTCTAGTCCAAGCTCAAGCAGAAGACCCTATACCAGTGATGGCTGAACCTTTTCGGCACCGAGTGCTGAAAAGAGAGTGGGCGCACATCAGTGGTGGGATTCAGCCAGTTCGCACCTATTCGGGAGAACCGGTTGGTAATTTTCTAAGTAGTTCAGAGAACCGGTTGTTGGAAGAAATCACTTCAGGCACGCATGCCATAGGTTCATCATCACGGCTTTATACCATTTCAGACAAATGGATACCAAGTCTCGTCTTAAAAACTTCCAGTGTTGGAGAATTCACAACTTCTGGAGGAAAGTTATTCCACTGATTAATTGGTCTCACTGTCAGGAAATTCCTCCTCAGTTCTAAGTTGCTTCTCTCCTTGATGAGGTTCCACCCATTGCTTCTTGTTCTACCCTCAGGTGCTTTGGAGAATAGCTTGACTCCCTCTTCTTTATGGCAGCCCCTGAGATACTGCAAGGAAGGAAGGTGGGAAGGAAGGAAGGTGGGAAGGAAGGAAAGAAGGAAGGAAGGAGAGAAGGAAGAAAGGAAGGAAGGTGGGAAGGAAGGAAGCATAGAAGAAAGGGAGGGAGGGAGGAAGCAAGGAGAGAAGGAGGGAAGGAAGGAGAGGAGAAGGGAAGGAAGGAGAGAAGGAAGGGAGGAGAGAGAAGGAAGAAAGGAAGGAAGGTGGGAAGGAAGGAAGCATAAAAGAAAGGGAGGGAGGAAGGAAGCAAGGAGAGAAAGAGAGAAGGAAGGAAGGAGAGGAGAAGGGAAGGAAGGAGAGAAGGAAGGGAGGAGGGAGAAGGAAGAAAGGAAGGAAGGTGGGAAGGAAGGAAGCATAGAAGAAAAGGAGGGAGGGAGGAAGCAAGGAGAGAAGGAGGGAAGGAAGGAGAGGAGAAGGGAAGGAAGGAGAGAAGGAAGGGAGGAGGGAGAAGGAAGAAAGGAAGAAAGGTGGGAAGGAAGGAAGCATAGAAGAAAGGGAGGGAGGGAGGAAGCAAGGAGAGAAGGAGGGAAGGAAGGAGAGGAGAAGGGAAGGAAGGAGAGAAGGAAGGGAGGTGAGAGAAGGAAGAAAGGAAGGAAGGTGGGAAGGAAGGAAGCATAGAAGAAAGGGAGGGAGGGAGGAAGCAAGGAGAGAAGGAGAGAAGGAAGGAAGGAGAGGAGAAGGGAAGGAAGGAGAGAAGGAAGGGAGGAGAGAAGGAAGGATCTCTCCTTGATTACTTTCCACCCGATGCTTCTTGTCCTGCCCTCAGATGCTTTGGAGAATAGCTTGACTCCCTCTTCTTTGGGGCAGCCCCTGAGATATCGGAACGCTGCTATCGTGTCACCTCCTAGTCCTTCTTTTTTCGTCTAGTCTAATAAAAATGTGGACTGTCTTTCATTCCTGCTGCAACCAGATTTTATTGCTATTGTGCAATTCCTTAATGCTGGAAGTGACCCAGTATGGAACAATAATATCTCAGTACTGTTCAGGATGTTCAAAACTGCGAGTTGCACATTTTCCAATTCTCCGTTTTGGCTTTGAAAGTTCAGGCTTTTTTCCACGAACATTTTATTTTATGGAGCATTTTGGTGGGCGGTGTTGTTGTGGGGTTTTTTTGGGGTTAACCTCTTACCCCTTATTCTTACAACTTGAACAAAATCTTCATCCATCTGCATCCGAGGATTCCAGGTCATCTGTGGCCAGCTTTCCTGGGCCAGCTCCCAAGTGCTTTAAAATTGATCAGGAAACGTACGATCACAGAAACAGTTGCCAATTAATGTGCCACTTTAAAAAAAATTATCTTTCTTTGTTAGTGTCACAATCAGCACGCCACACTAGAGCAGTGTTTTTCAACCACTGTGCCGCGGCACACTAGTGTGCCGTGACATAGTGTAAGGTGTGCCGTGGGAAAAACACTTTATATATAGTCAATATAGGCACAGAGTTAAATTTTTTTAACATTTTCTAATGGTGGTGTGCCTCGTGATTTTTTTTTCATGAAAAAAGTGTGCCTTTGCACAAAAAGGTTGAAAAACACTGCACTAGAGCATAGCTGGAAAGAACTACGTATCTTTCAACGTTCGACAGAAGTAAATATGTACACTTATTGGCCAATTACCTCCACTAGACCAATTAGATCACATAGATTAGGCCTCCTCCAACTTCCATCTGCCGGTCAATGTCGACTGGCAACTACGTGGAGGAGAGCCTTCTCGGTGGCAGCTCCGACCCTATGGAACGAACTCCCCGTGGAGATTCGTACCCTCACCACCCTCCAGACCTTCCGCACAGCCCTTAAAACCTGGCTGTCCCGACAGGCCTGGGGTTAAAGATATTGACCCCACCCGAATTGTATGAATGTTGTGCTTTTAACGATGTATTGTTTTATGTGTTTAACATGGTTTGTCCTCCCTCCCCCTGAACTGTGAGCCGCCCTGAGTCCCCCCAGGGAAAAGGGCGGCATACAAATAAAATATCTATCTATCTATCTATCTATCTATCTATCTATCTATCTATCTATCTATCTATCTATCTATCTATCTATCTATCTATCTATTTTAGTAAAGTTATAGAGATGATCCAGTCATCTCTAGTCTTTTCTGGGCTTTAATTTGGACCAAGGTGATGCTGTAGTCTGCCACAGGACCATTTCATGCCTGTGGCAAAGAGAAGAGAATATTTGTAGCTTGGGGTTGAGCTGTGGGGAACTCCCTTCTAGCACTGATGATGTTACCTAGTTGGTTCATGAAATGTCTGCAAGAAAACAACCAAGCTCAGAGAGTATCAAGAACCCCACAGTCCTCCTCCTCCACACTGCAAGCCCATCTCCCTTCTAGCACTGATGATGTTACCTAGTCGGATCATGAAATGTCTGTTCTGACCTAGGCTTCCCCAGCAGAATGAAGCCGAGTCCTCATCCCAATAAATCCCTTTTATTTAATTTACAGTGAATTCCTCTCCAGCAAAGTCTTTCCTCTCCCACAGTCTTTCAAGATAGTTCACCATTACTGAACTTTATCAGGCTTGGAGAGTGGCCAGGCCGAGATCTTTCAGACGCTGCAATGCTTGGCAAGAATGCAGGCATGAACTAATTGTCTCCTGCAAACCCCACTCCCCTTTTGCTCCTCTTTTATTTCCTCTGGGAGGGGCCATTCATCATCCATCTGTGGCCTTCCTCCCAAGTTGACCCCTGTTCTTTAGCTGTTAGCAATAGCAATAGCAATAGCAGTTAGACATATATACCGCTTCATAGGGCTTTCAGCCCTCTCTAAGCGGTTTACAGAGTCAGCATATCGCCCCCACAGTCTGGGTCCTCATTTCACCCACCTCGGAAGGATGGAAGGCTGAGTCAACCCTGAGCCGGTGAGATTTGAACCGCTGAACTGCAGATAACAGTCACCTGAAGTGGCCTGCAGTACTGCACCCTAACCACTGCGCCACCTCGGCTCCTGTTCCCTTCGTCTGGCAATTCTGCGCATTTGTACACTGGGAACAGGCTCCAGCTGTTTGTCTGCCTCACTGATGTCTGGCTCTGAAGGCAGCTGATAGCTGTCAGATGGCCCTGGCCCCCTCTCTGCCTCTGACACAGAGCCCTCGTCAGAGCCTTCCTCAGACTCCAGGACTGGCCCATGTTCCTCCCCAACCTCCTCACTGTCCGAATCTACTGCCAGCTCTGCTGGCTGCTAGAAGGCCACAACAATGTCTTCAAGGAAACAACAAAACTCAGAGACCACCAAAGTCCCCATAAAGAATGCCACTTGCCTGCCTTAACAGCCCCTGACCATATGAAAATCGTGTAATGTGAGGTTCCTGGATGGCTCCTCTGAACTTGGGACAAATGACAGGTCACCTCCCTCCCTTCAGTGGGTTTCAAGACTGCAGAATCTTGTTGCTTCTCGCATACGGAGCTCAGCTTTGTGTTTGGACTTGAAAACGCCTCTTAACTATACATTTTTCCAATCATCTACTTTATCTTAATCATGCCTTTTCTGGAACTAAGAAAGGGGGGTGGGGGGGAGAGAAAAATGAGTAAATGACACCATTTCTCCCCCTGCGCCTTGAATTATTCCTTGTCAGGAGAAAGTCTGGTTCCTCAGCCAGAACTAATTTAAATCAATCTGTCATTAGACATGATAAATAAAACTTACCGGGGTGGGGGAGGGGGGGGAAGGAAGGGCGGGGAGGGGGTAAAAATACACAACGGGAGCTTAGAAAAGTTTGCCGTTCTCCCTTAAGACTTCCTGAAAGAGTCGCATCTAATTGCCGAAAGCCAAATTTCAAAGGTTTCATTGGAAGGAAGGCGGCCCCCAAGACAGTTGCTGGCAAAAAAAAAGGGGGAACCATCTGAATTATCTCTCCTGCCCCCATTCCAAGATTCTAGTGCAAGGCTTAGTCTATATGAATAAAGGCAGCAGAAGCGAGCCAAATTTTATGCTTAAACGGTAATACCTTGGAAACAGGGCAATAATTATAGAATCGGTTGAAGCCTGCACAGTGGTGGGTTTCACATCGAGTAAACTCGCAGGTGTTCTCTCTGTTCCAACTCACGTGATTGAGTTCACTTTAGCAGCTCCAGCTCGGCATGAGGCTGTGGATTTTTTTTGGCCGAGAAGGTGGGGGGGACAAACCATACAGCTGCAACACATTTTGGCAAGATGGTGGCAGCGAGGATGACAAAACACGAACAGTTCTGGGAACTTTGGAGCAAAAGATGCCATTTCCTTGGCCGTTCCGTGTCCTTGTTAGAGATGGATGACTTCTCTTTGTTGACAGGTTAAAAGAATGTGCTGGCTTGATAAAAAAATAAAAAATAAGCTTCTGGAAATCGAATGTTTGCACACTCTGCTGTAACCTTGAGTTGGGCCAATCATGGTGTTGACTCAAATGGATGCTGCGTCGCTTCAAGTTATACTTAGAGGCTCTTAAGTGCAATTCCGTTTAACGTGGGTTAAAAACTATGCATTCCTGGGATGGTTATTCTTAAGAGTTGAAACTGCACATCCACTGGGCACCTCAATGTATTATACTTACACGTCCTGTGTTTACATTTCACTGAATAAACCATAGTTGCCTCCATTTGTACAGCACACTAGGCTAATGCCAGACCACACCGGGGTTTAATGTTGCCTATGAGTTAGGGAACTGTCTTGCTGTTTTTCTGAATGTGCCAAAAGATAATCTGCCTTAACACATTTATGGGCTGCTTCTTACAAAAACATTTGCTTATCCATTTCCAGCTACTGCTTTCCATTGTTTTCATCTGCCTTTAGGGATGCCATGTGCTTCTCTTCCTTTGGCTACATGGCAATGCAATGTCCTTGCCTTTGGTTTGTGATTTCTGGCTGGAACAACATATGTGATTCGTTCAGAAGAAAAAAGAAAAAAGTCGCCAAAATTATCCTTCTTTGAAAAATAGTTCTTAAGGGTAAAGCAGCTGAAGAGTGGGGCGGGGTGAGGAGAGGAGAGACAGAAGGAAGAGGAGGGGAGGGAGAGGAGAGGAAGGAGAGGGGAGGAAGAAGGAGGGGAAAGGAGAGGAGAGGAAGAAGGAGAGGGGAGGAGAAGAAGAAGAGGGGAGGAAGGAGAGGAAAGGAGAGGGGAGGGGAGGAAGAAGGAGAGGAAAGGAGAGGAGAGGAAGAAGGAGAGGAGAGGAAGAAGGAGAGGAAAGGAGAGGAGAGGAAGAAGGAGAGGAGAGGAAGAAGGAGAGCAGGGAAGGAGAGGGGAGGGGAAGAAGAGGGGAGGAAGAAGGAGAGGAAATGAGAGGGGCTGAAGAAGGAGGGGAGAGGAAGATGGAGAATGGGAAAGAAGGAGAGGAGAGGAAGAAGGAAAGCGGGGAAGAAGATGCGAGGAGAGTGGGGAGGAAGGAGAGGGGAGGAAGAAGGAGAAGAAAGGAAAGGAAAGAAGAGAGGAGGGGAGGGGAGGGGAGGAGAGAAGAGGACACTCATCAGTTTCCTTCCCCAGAGAGATCACAGACCTGCAAAAATGTTCCTAGGATAATCTATGTGTATACATGTAAAAATAAAAATAATTACTATATGGAAATCTATGCAGGAGATGAAGAATATGGCCATATGACTGGTATGCCAGTTGTCCTCTGTTCAAATAGTGGCGGGGTTGGGTAATGGCTGTAAAACTGCCGAGAGTTTTGAATTCTGGAGGCACAGAAATTAAAACAATATTGTTTTTTTTTGGGGGGGGGGAAAGCATGCAATTCGACCGACTTTTCTTTCTTTTTGCCCAAACCGAATGAATCAAAAATATTTGCCATAGTTTGGTTGGGGAAGGAGGGAGGGAGGGAAGAAGGAAGGAAGGAAGGAAGGAAGGACGGAAGGAAGGAAGGAAGGAAGGAAGGAAGGAAGTCTTACTAGAGTTGCTTTGCTTAGAAATTAGCCAACTGAACAATTCAACACTTTTCACATCTTCGAATACTGAATTTTAAACTAGAGGAAACATTTTTTCAACTTTTGCGAATTATTATTATATTCTGGCATCCTGAGTCCACTAAATGAATTTATTTTATACCCCAGATGCTCCGGCATGTTTCAAGACTTCATTTCAGACAGAGATCAAGCAACTTTTAGCCTTTGAGCCTGACCTTACGCTAAACCACCCATACTGAATTAATGAGGGGGAAAATAGATTTCCATTAGCAAGGAAATCAAATTTTGCCTGGACATAAGCAAAACCTAACTTCGACTCCTCCTCATTTCTCTAGGAAGCTTGAAAAAGATCTTGTTTTAATCCCTGCCTCTCATTTCATTCCTCCTAAACTGTCAAACCACCTTTCACCGTAAGAAAAAAAAAATTGAAACAGCAGACAAGGATTACCATTTTGAAAGTCGAGATGAACAAAATAAGGGCATTCCTCCCCCCCCCCGAGATTTGAAAGGGAAAAGAAAAAATAAAGGAAAATCATCTTGAGGAAAACATAAATATTTCCTTGGGTGCAAAAAAGCTAAAGAGGAGGGGTAACTTAAGTTTTTTTTAGTCTGTTCCTTCACCAGAACTTTTTATTTCACGTGGGCAGAATACCTTGGAGGACTTCTAGTCCAAACCACTGCTCAAGCAGGAGACCCAAGACCATTTCTGACAAATGGCTATCCAACATCTTCTTAAAAACCTCCAGTGTTGGAGCATTCACAACTTCTGGAGGCAAGTTGTTCCACTGATTATTTGTTCTCACAGTCAGGAAATTTCTCCTTAGTTCTAGGTTGCGTCTCTCCTTGATTAGTTTCCACCCATTGCTTCTTGTCCTGCCCTCAGGTGTTTTGACTCCCTCTTCTTTGGGGCAGCCCCTGGGATATTGGAAGGCTGTTATCAGGTCACTCCTACTGATTTTTTTTTTTATAGCAATAGCAGTGG